>NW_016909080.1:1553015-1654602 GCF_001483705.2 Eufriesea mexicana
TCCTATCTTTCCATAAATAATTTATCTAAATATCAGTCATCGATTTGTCACTAACCTCTGCATGACTGTCACGTTGGAAAAGCTTTGCAATTGGAAGGAAGTGGTCGGATACTGATAATCCATGGCGTGAAACGCGCGAAGATAGTAAAAGTGCGAAACAAATCGGTCTCGTAAGCGTGGCATCAGGTTGCAGAGCAGCGGAAAATGGATGACGGGAAGCACGGTGGCGCGCGGCGGAAAGGACGTGGAGAGACAAAAGATGAAAGAGTAAGTGGCGAGATGAAGGGAGGCACGCGGAACCGCGCGATGATTGGATGAACGGTATACAGAGAGCCTCCTCCATATTCCCATGAGTGACTTTTTCCTGTTGCCGCCCGCGCCCGATTGTTTGTATTCGATCAAAATTCTATTACTCTTAACGTGCATGGGGCGGAGGAGACATCGACGAGGCTGTGCAATCCTCGCGATGACGTGCCGCGGAAGAAACCACGCCAAACTTTATACGTTACTCCCTATTATTTCACCGACGCTGCCGTAAAACGTATCACACTCTGCCTTCTTTTCGCCAGGCGTCGTTCCTAAGAGGTCGCAGAAAACTGAAACTTTAAATGGAAACCAGTTTCGTCGATATTTTCCAATGAGAAAGTCGCCGATACCTATATAGTAAAAAGAAAACGATGCTGTCGAATATTTGACGTTACGCAATGCGAATTAGGATCGTTTTAAATGCGAAAAAGATTTTAGTTGAAAATTTATTCCAATTGTTATCTAACCACGTGATCAGAAAAATTTATTCGTTTATTAAAATAAATATTTATGTTACTGTATTCGGAATTTCGACAATTATTCCAGGTATCTAGTATTAACGACGTAATCACTCGTGCCTAGAAATTCCGTATTAAATTATTTCCCTGGATTTTTAGAAAAAATTGAAAAACGTGCAACTTAAAAAGACTTTGAATAAACGGAATATGTCGGGAAGCGATAATGCAAGAAAATCAGCAAAGGATCCGGTGAAAAATAAAATTCAGCCGCACCCTAGTCAACCCACATTACTCGTTCGTGTTGTGCTTATCGCGGGAGGAAAAAGAGAGGAGCTTTGTACAAATTCCAAGAATGTGGACGATGCTCGAATTAGGCACACGCCAGCGGAGAAGAAAGAGCACGGTGAAGGAGAGAAAGATTGAAGCGATCGTTTCGGATGGTAGCTCCTTATGAAATTACCGCGAATGCAGAAAACTGTGACGCGTTAGACAGCCTTGGAGGCAGTCTCTTAGAAAATCGGCGATATGAAACAGTGGGTTGCGTCGGAAGGTAAAAGAAACAGTGCTGGGATGGGTAGAAGGGGTGGGAACTTGACTTTGTCCCGGTAAAAAATATTGAACTCAGCCGAGTGGAAGATCATAACACCCTCTCTAAGACCTGATCGATACGGCGTCTTCGTAATACTTTTGATTAATAAAAGAAACTTCTTCGCCTTATAACGTTACGTGTAACTCTACAGAATCCAACAATCATTATATAGTGTAACTATGTATCTATGAAAACAAGGAAAACAAGAATATAAACTTTTGGAAAATATACCTAATTTCGTCAGCGAATTAAAAAATTTAGAAAACTCACACATCGAATGATTTTAAATACAAAATGCTAAATGATAAAGAGAACTTTAATATTATTCCAATGACAAAGAGATCACGCGGGAATTAAATTATTCGAAAATTATAGAATACTCCATGGGTGGGAATAATAAATACGTACTTTCGATATATTTTTGGACTCGTCGATCTGATAAATTGGCTGGAATTTTCGTATACTTGCGACAGCAATCATTTCGCAAGAAAGTCGACTTATGTATTAAAACTAATTACATTCGAGGTAAGCATTGTTCTTTGTAGCACGAAATATCGACAGATCGTTGCGATTTGCACGATAAAAAATAATCACAAGTGCATCGCTCTTTTGCATGCGACGACAAGCCGCTTATTCCAACATTTGTTAACGCGTCTCGCATGCTTACTGAGAGCGCAAGTTGCTGGAGCGCAAAGCCCCAGCAAATCCCCAATTACCTGCAACTTTTGTTGCATAATCGTTCGTTACGACGGCGTTTCGAAAGATTCTCCACGTCAAAGATCCTCTTATCGCTGTAACAAGTGAACTTACATGATGTCTCTTATCATGAAACCCTTCGACTCTCTGTGCACATTTTTGTACTCGTTACACGAAACGATTCCTCGATCTCCTCGCTGCGATATCGCTTTATGAAGGCAAAAACTGGACGAAATCCAGATTCACAAGGGTTAAGGGTTTGTTATTTTCGATTGGATCTATTTCCATGGACCGATCGCTAGATTCTTCCAAGGAAAATAAAAGAAGAAAGACGTGCTACTGTGTACGACTGTAACTGTTTCAATTTCTGTTTCATTTTGCACACGATAAATTAATCGAATTCGCGAAAATTATAATATTTCGTCATTTAATACAGTCAACCGGAATTAAGCTGGAAATCGCGGCTGGTCGAGGGAGAATGTGCTGGAAGCGAAGCACCAGGGAGAAAATGCCACGTAGAAATAAAGTTTAGCACGCGAGAGAGATCGTCACAGTGTGTCTAGAGGCCGGAGGAGCTAAAGGACGAGAATAAGGAAGGTGGATGGTGTTCAGAGGCGCGAGT
This sequence comes from Eufriesea mexicana, assembly GCF_001483705.2. NCBI lineage: Eukaryota > Metazoa > Arthropoda > Insecta > Hymenoptera > Apidae > Eufriesea > Eufriesea mexicana. The sequence continues at coordinate 1,555,687 of NW_016909080.1, forward strand.
AGACGCGTGGGAGGGTCTCTGTGGTTGAGCTGGCGAGGGGTGCTGGATAGTAGGTTCCAAGAGTGATAGATTGCCTCCTCGCGAGGACGAGGCAAGCTCTCTCCCGGCAGCAGAGGTGATCTCTCTCGAGAAAGCTCGAGCTTTCTCTCCAGGATCTTCCCTTTCAAGCGGGACAGAGACGACGCGAGTGTTCGCCGATGGAACGATAGAATGTATCATCGTATGATTTATTATCGGTAGCTGTCTTCGAGCGACCATCTCGCATCCGCAGCCGTCTTCAACCCCCTACGACTAACACCATCTACAGCCACTGTGCAGCCTCGAGAATCGCTGAAAGCAGTCCTCTTTCTCGGCCTTATCTTACCCGCGCCCAGTGGGAGACTGCTTGTTGGTAGAATCATTCAATGGAGAAGTGCAACGTTTGGGCTGGATAATAATTACCATCGTTCGATGGAAGGTAATACAAGAGGAAGGTGGATGAAACGTATCCTAAATAATATTCCCCATTTAAATTCGTGACAGAAATATTTAACCAAATATTCCCTAGATTTTAATCAAATAATGAAACCCGACGAAATCTTAACTGGTCGCGAATTCCTTTCAAAAATCCAATCTCTTCGGCGGATACCATTACGGGAAAAATGGATCCGTATTTCGATGCTCGAGAATTTTCTAGGTTAAAAGGCAAATCCCTGACGTTACGCAGCGTCACGCTGCTGGAATAGGATCGAGCCTTGGCCTAAACAAACGTCGACAGTGCGTGCATCGCGAAAAAGAAGAAGATTGATCGCCGGTTCAATAACTGGCTGCAATTTTATTTCATCCCCGTGGAGGTGCAACGATGGCGAGTGATGAATCGAGGGAATCGAGCGACTCGTCGAGTGCACGCTAATGGATTCCCGTGTACGACGACACGCGTTTGAATTCGACCACGAAACGATTTTACACGAGCTGAAGGCGCTGTCGAGGGCTGACGAGCTGGAGAAGCTCCAGGCCCAATGGCCGTGTAATCTACGGGGTTGTTTATGCGCCTACGAAGCGTTTACACCCTCGTAGATACCGGCTCTTTAGCATGTAGACGAAATGTGTACACGCGCCTTCGAGAGATAACAGTTTGGATATTGATAATTTTCGTGTCGCGAGGAGCACCCACCCATGGCGCCCACCCCTTTACCTTCCACCCCTCTCATATCATACCTCGTTCCAATGACGTCGATCTTTAGGTTCGACCTGGTCGACCAAAGATAAGACGACGATGTAAATGACGAAAAGAATCCACGATTAGGGAAAAGGGGTTTATCTGCCTCGGCTACTAGTAAGCCCAGGGTGCACGTGATGCATGTGTGTGATACGATGATGAAGCCTCTTCTTGCGTGATTCGTTGAGCTTTTAAGAGCATTAAGCGAAATTGATTATCCGAGATGAGGTATTTTACTTAATTCTTCATTTCTATCCGAGAAACTTACCATGGTGCCAATGTGTGAGATAATGAAAATTGTTCTTGTTTCTCATTAGTGAGAAGAAAATCTAAATTTATATCTTGCGACATAGATGATATGGAATTATAGAATAATTCTTTACCTTGGATTTTGAACGAATTTTTTACCATAAATGGAATAGATACGTCATGTTATGGCACGATATTTTTCTGTCTGATATTTCGCTCATTATGTTAGAAGCGCTCTATAAAATTGCAGGCCCTGGTGGTTGCTATCTGATTAACATTCTTTACTTTTTATTTTTTTTATCGATATCCAGCTACATGTTCATCCGCGCGAGTATATAGGCGCGATCGAAGATTGCGGAAACCTGAAAATTCGTTTTCGCAAAGTGCCATTTCGGGAACGAAGCGGCCATGTTTCATCGAGCAACGCCGAGCACGTTGTGGATGTAGATAGGGCAGGAACAAATGGCTCGCTATAGCGGAGACATTCTGTGCCAAACCCCTCGACGTCTACAGTGTCCCATAAACGTAGACGAACATTTTTCGGAAAAGCTTTCGCTAGTATTAAACGTGATTTACGATTCCTGCTTTTTAATTCTTCAATTCTAGCAGGGTGATTTTTTAATCCACGATCTTGACGTGTCATAAATTATGATAACAGACACACCGGGATATGTATAATACGTAGAACAAACGATAACGTCAGAGCATACGCGAAGGAAGTAGAACTGCGCTTGATAAGCGCAACCTGCGCGGTGCCAGTAGTACAGTTCGTATATGATCAGACGCGGTGAAGAACCCGTGTAGCAACGCGATATTTTAAACTCCCACTACTTTCTTGCTACACTTTTATGTTATACACGATCTTATTATGCATCTCTATTGCATATTAAAATTATTGCGTATAAAAAAAGATATAGAAAAATTTTATCACGTTAAATTTAAAGACAATTCCAATATACGTTTGCAATAGGAAGATTCTTAAAGTTTCTGGCCCCGAAAAGCTTGATTTCGAAACGAAACAAAATTAGGAACATTTACCAATTTATTTATAAAATAGTCTCTATCATTTTTCTATCTCTATCGACCAAAAATAAAATCGTATATCACACTGCAAACTATCAATGACGCTCGTTGAGTGCAAAAGGATTCCACTGCTTTCTATAAAAAATTTTAATCTGCCCTGTCTAATTAAAGCAATAATTTCAACCACTATGCGAGAAAGAACGCATTCGCATTGCAAGCCGCGATAACAAATTTGCACTGGCACATAAAAAATTGAGCGCAAGCTTATCACTCGTAAAACTCGCTCTAACCATCGACTTGCCGAGGAAATTCTCCTCGAATTCGATTTTATTGATACACCTCGATCCGAAATTAATGGCGCATCGATCAATGAAAACGTCGCGCGTACTACCCCTTCGTCTACGACGATCCCTTATCCCTACGCTCGTAAGGGACGTGGAAAGTTTGGCCGTTGCAGCGCGATTCGGAATTTTTATGGGGCCGTTACCGTTCCGGCAGTGATACCAACCTATGCGCTGCGGAGGATCGGACCAGCGTCGTCGAACGCCTCGCGGAGGACACGTTTCCCTCGACGCCATACGTGGAGCCAAGTGTCGGACGCTCACGCCCACAACAAGCGAGCACAGCATCAGAAAACTTTTACGACGCCCTCAGCTCGCGTTTATGTCGCGTGTAAATCTCGCTAATTCCGCGGACTCCGACACCGGGGCAGAACGCATCCCATGACCTTTCGTCGTTTCCTCCTTCGCCACGCTCCACTGCGCCACTCGCCGCGCGATAAAACACGCGGAAACTGCCGCTGCTTACCAATGCAGCCTTCTACGCGTTTCCAAAATCTTCCAAAGACTTTTCGCCTGAGAAGCTTCCTTCTTCGCGGAGAAAATAATGGGGTTAAAGTCTCGTCTGTTGGAATACTAGTCGTACAATAGGTTATTCTCGCGCTGTCTTTGATCAACCTTTTCGAATATATTTGTTTGCTAATAAAATAAAGCACGCGATTTGCTATGAATTAAGAACTCGCGCGAAACAATGAAAATTGTCAGCGAAATTCTCTTAAGCCGAATCATTTAGCTTTTTCTCTCTGTTTTATTTCCGCAAACGGAAAAATGTTTCTCGCCGACGCTTTTCGTTTGTTAGACACCGTTTATACGTCTCAGTCGCGCGAACTCGCTTCCTCCTTTTTTCCTCTCCCCGACGCTCTATTACTGAAACGATTCGCGAGCAGACCGACGCATTCTTTCAACTTTTCTCGAATCTGTCAAGTTCAGCCAGCGGCTGAACTGCGTTTTCTTTCTTTCGCGTTCGTGCTCCCCTTCGGTGCCGGAAGCGGTCCCTCCATACACAGCACGTGTGCACGTACGTGTGCCATTGCACTTCCGCGTATTCGCGAATTTACCTACACCCACGGATCTAGCGTGTGTACGCCACTCCATGGAGGAAAACTCGAGAGACGCCGCCTGCAGCAGCCACTGTATTTACCCATATCGCGAGTTTCTCGATAGTTGTTGTTTCCAAATAGCGTTTCGTCAACGTCAGCCGGTCTCGCGAGCCACCCACCCTCTCCACGGGGAGCAAAAACCTCCTCGTAAGAAGAAGAAGAAGAAGAAGAAATCCATTCTTCACAAGGGACGCCATTTCTCGCGTGCCTGTACGCCAACTGACGTGCGATAAGTACGATTCCTTGGAACTGTCGAATTACTCCGAGTAGAGAGAGGAGAAATAACGCAGCCTACGAGAATAAAGGTAACGGATTAATAGGGAATAATTAGAGAGAAATTAATTTTCGTTCGTCGGTGAATATCGCGATATAATAGCACGCCACGTCAAATCGTTTGCAAAAATTGGCATGGAAAAATTGGAAAGCAATTTCGTGCGTGTTTTCGCGTTATCGAGATGCATGGGAATTCAGTTGGCGTCAAAGTCTGCGAGATACCGTGGATGGTATAGGAAGCGCCGGAAGATCTACCTCTCGGCAACGGCCGACGTCGTATTTTCTAAACTCGTAAATAAGATATTTTATCAAAGTGCATTCTAAAGAATGCAGCGCGCCGCGATGGTAAGTAGACGAGAACGGAGAAAACAAAGAGCAAGGAGAACATCCGAAACACGCATCTCTCATACGTCGGATAGAAAATCAATACCGTCTCAGCGTCTCTGAACCCATTTCCCGTACTGCCGCGTGCAGTGCTGCCAACGTGAAACGAGACGTACGCCGATACGAAATATTTCTTTCTTCGGTCGTGGAGCTCGACGAATCCGATTTCTATTCGCCGACGAATGAAAACTAACGTGGATCTCCGTCGGGCACAAGCGGAATATTCGAAATTAAATTTCCGAATGGATTATTTGCAGCGATATGTCCGAAGCGAGCGGAAACCCGACCTGTTCTTTCATCGGGAAAATTAAATGGCGAGACTAAGATAGCGGGATGGGTGTGGATGAATTTTGCATCGATTCAAGGGCAACGATCGGCCTTAACCTTCGCGTAATCGCGGACAGGTGGTTGATTACGGGCCGCCGTGAGGGGTGCAAAAACGGGGGTGGCAGCTGTGCCAGCCGGTTATAGTGTTCAATAATTAAGTGGAACCTGTTGCGCTTCTCGCCCGCACCTCCACCCTCAACTAACCCCGGCCAGCCAGCTGGCAACGTATATCTCTGTACCAGCGAAAGCCGCGCGCCGGAATTCATTATTCATGCCAATTAAATCCCACCGACCTTTGAAATAGGACTCGACTGTGCGAGGGAATTCTCGCAAAAATTCCTAGTTGCCATTCGCGTACCGGAGTTCCATTCGAACGTCGCAACGTATTGTTCCGTTCGAATTTCCCTCAACCAAACGAACAATCGAATTTTGATTAAACGATCGTTGGATTCTTCATTGAATTCCAAAACCCCGTGTTAAATTTAAAATTACTTTATTCCGATAGAATATAAGTACCGGCTGTACCAACATTTTTTCCAAAAATCTCCGTGTCTCCTCCATTTTGTTACAATTTAATCGATAGTTTTAGGGGTTCAGTCGACCCCTTAACTATTCTCAGATTTTCGCGAAAATTCGAATTAAGGAAGAGAGATTTATCCAACGCAGAAGTTGAAGTTCGAGGTGAAAGGAGAAAAGAGCAAATATTGCAAACGTAAGGGTTCCATTATTCAATTTCGAAGGCAAATAATTCCACCCTCGACCGGCAGCCCTTTTGATCGTTCTCTCGGCCTTAAACTTCTCGAGATAATTCTTCGACTCGGGATCGCGTCCCCCATGCGCGCCTCATCTTCAATAAAACGTTTCATCCCGTGTCCCGGGGCATTAAAAAGGACCTCGATCCTACTCATTCGTTTCTCTGACCAGAGTGACCGTCCCTTTAAAACGAGGGATCCACGGTCGTGGAACGGGCGAGCCTTCGACTTGGCAATCAGACCGGAAGACGACGTCGTCCAAGTCTGCAACATCTACATGCACAAAATACAAGAGAGTCGGTATTCTCGGGAACAAGCTTACGCTTCGCCGGAATCGAACGGACCACCCTATCCAGGTTACTGTGTATACATTTTCAGGCATGGCTCTCAGCTCGTATATTATATTGGTCTCATCGTAGACAGGGAATATTCTCCCTCTCTTTCTTCGTGCATCTATCAGCTTCCTATCTTTCATCGACGTCGACCATCCTTCTCCAAGCTACCACTATCGCCACCCCCAGTCGACCCAATTCTAAACGTCTTTCAGGTTTTACCATCAGTCAGCAGGATTCAGTCAGCGAGTTTCTAGAGATCCGCCCACTCGACCAAGGGTCCACCTTTCCTCGTTGCTAGCCACATATGTTATTCACCACGATGCAATACCCATTGCTTCGAGTTCTCCCCTTGCTTTAGGTATCATCGAGTTTCTGGAGGGTAGTGACCATTTACGTTACGAGATTTCGGAATGGAGGCTGACCAGTTTTGCTTCCATCGTGTTCTCGTGGTTAGGAATAGAAAATTGGACGTTTTTCTTTTAAACCATATTCTTACGAGGATTACCGTTGTATCGTGCGTAACTCATACACTGGTTGCTCCTTGAATATTCAGACGGTGAAGCACAGTAGAAAATGCAATTATTTTATATTATCTTTGCATTTCGTGTTTTATTATAAACTTATTTGTAGAATATCCACGGTAATAGAATTTCGAAACGGTGTCCAGCTGCGTGTATTTCGAAGATGCGAAATAATCGTTGGATGAAAAGGACCGTGAGTTCAAACGTCAGACCAATAGTCGAAATTGCAACGCGAAAAATAACAATCTCGCCATTCCGTCTATCCTTCCACGATTCCTCGTTCACCTTCACCGCCACTCCCTTATTCCGTATTTTTTCTGCGTTTCCAGTCTGCCTTCGAGCAAGGCGCACTCGGGTTTTCCTTGTCCTCTGTTTCTTGGCCCGGTAATGGTCCTGACGTCTGCCGGAATACGCAAAATCCTATTTGGACCCTCCGTCTCTGCCCTCGTTTCTGAATCCAGCAGGAAACGGAAAAGAGAGACGGGTGGAGGCGGGACGTGATAGAGTGAGACGGGACACGGAAGAGGGAGAGACCCGGTGCTCTTCGACTTGAATTTCAGAGGAACGAACGACCCTTGAGAAAACTATACCGACGAGGTCCTTAGTGTTCTTACGTGCTCGAGGAGACGACGTTTCGTGGCACGGTCATGTGTGTACAGGAAAAGCATTCGTAACGATGGGGGAACGGTTGTGGAACTCTGTAGAGCCATTAGGATCGGCGTATTAAAATGTTTCCCTGGCAGATCCGCGAGACGCAAGCTCGCTACCGATGCCTGGCGTCGCATTGTTAACGACGCGAACGTAATCGAAACTCGCGGCTATGCACCACTATCGGTCTTTCCAGTCCCGTGTTATTACTGGTGAAAAAAGAAGCACGCTGTTGCAATATCTTTGCTGCGTTATTTTCGTTATGACGGAGGATGTGCACGCCGAGATTTTTGCCGTTTCAAAATTTAATAAATAACAATTTTAACGGGGTAAAATAATTTTGCAAATAATTCGTGAAATATCATATATCGCAACGATCGACGAATTTTCCATTAATCGAATATCGTGATTTTCCAACTTCGTATATTCCGTCTTGCCTGCAAATTCTCTAGTCGAAACAATTACTCGAAGAGGAAACTTTAATAACGATAAACCTCGTGGTAAAATTTCGTCTCTCGCATCCGCAAGGACTCACCTCGGCGACGCCATTCGCGGAAATCGCGTCGCGAGATAAGAGCGAATAACGAAGCAAAAGTAATCCTTACATTCCGCGACATAAAGCCCGTCATTGGCGGGGGCCGACATTGAAAACCACAGTTCCAATTTTCTCCGTGGAATATGGGAGCATAAATTCAGGCCGGGAGCTTGCGCGACACGTCGTTAATACTCGGCTGCCATTCAAGCTACGTGGCGTGGACATGGTTGAAATGGGGCGGGTGGTGTGCAGCCGCGAAATTTCAGTGTTTCATTGACATCGATGTCCATAAAGTACCGATAATACGTGCATAATAGTCGGCTTGATATCAAAAGTGGGGAAAACGGGGAGGACGAAGACTATTGGGTACCGAGACAGGCGGAGGCGAATGTGAAAAGGGATTCGCCGTGAATAATATGATATGGGAGATCGGGATGCGCCGGAAAGGAGAACCCGACGATAGGGTGGCTAGGAGGGGTGGTATCGCGAGGCTGAAGACGTAAGGAGATGGAGGAGAAAGCAGCACACTGTATGTCGCAGTAATCTTTTACGGTGTATCTCGCATCAGGTTGCCGTGTTAACCTCTATGGCTGATTCTACAGGCCGTTTCAGTTGGGCCTTTGGCATATTGTTCGCTCGATTTCCTCCATTCGCTTTGCACCTCTCGAGTTTTCTGCCATTTTAAGTAACAGTCGATTACGGTGCTCTCGATCGACACCTGCGAAACCGCTATTTTCTTCGTTTGTCGGTTAATTGCTCGAAATTTTACTCGTCTATTTGGTCCCGTGGGTAAACACTGGTTTCTCGATGGTTGGTTATCGGTTTTCGAATATCAGTATCATATTCTCCTTATAGTTGGAACGACCTGTAGACGAAGTCTCGGCTGAAAGGAGGACTCGAAAAGCTCCATCTCCAGCGTGAGCTCTCTTGGGATAAAGGATCAAGGATCCTGGATACGATGCACACGTATATCCTTATCTTATATCCTTGCCAACCAACCCGCCCTCCTTCGCCTCCTCTCTCTCCTTTTCCACCTTCCACTTTTCCTCCCTCCCCCGCCCTCGCAACCCGGTGTTACATCCAAGTTTCGCGGGGTTGGCGTGTCCTGTGCCTGCCTAATATCAAGCATCATCGCTCATCCCTTATATATCCTGTACCCGTTTCTTAAGTACCACCATGACGGTTCAACGTCGACATTTTACCGTGTTACCATGGATCGTCGTAATGGCGTGTAACTCTACCGAGTTAAAAATGAAAAACCTGTCACGCTTCAGCGAATATCTCGTGCGGATATCGTATCTGAACGTTCACGTTATATCTATGGCGTTTAGGTGCAGATGATACACATGTTCGGATAAATGTTAATTGCGACACTTAATGTCTGGAAAAATTGTCGTTTCCTTAACATGCCTAAATTTGAAAGATGCAAAAGCAAAAGCTGGGAAATTTCGCTCTTCGACCCTTTTAAATATTTTTACAGATCATCGCGGAATTATTGGTTAAATATTTAGGCACAATGCTTAATCTTTTTTTAATATCAAGAAGTATTAATTTTTCATAGGAGCTTTAATTTTTGATACGTTTTAAAACAACGGTACACGAGATGATATTTCAGTATTTTCACTACACACGAAGCATTTCAGACTCCATCTTTTTCTTCGACAGATATACGCATCTGTCATGGCGCCGCGACGTCACCCCCTTCTCACCCCATACGACACACGTATTCGTACGGGGAGCGTACGAGACACATAAGGCGACATACATACGCGTGTACCATACATGCGTACATATAAATACACGTATGCGTATATATGTACGCATGTTCACCCGTCTTCTTCGGCCTGGTCTCTCTCCTTGGAAACGTAAAATTACTGGAAACGCAAAATCGATAGTCGGGATACTTGGGATCTCCTGAATGCGATTCTCGCATAAGGTAACAATGATTTCTGAATCAAACCGGAAGAAAAATTTAATCCCATAGAAACATCGCAATTAAAGCTATTGAAAATTATTCAACGAAATTTAATATACATTTTCTTTCTTTATTTAATCACAAGCATAAATTTAAATATAATTTCATTTTCCCTTAACTTTATTTTATTTTCACGAAATTTCTTCAGAAAATTGTTACCAAAATTCGAGTAAATGGCCTCGTCGTTTCTCTGTAAATATTATTCTACGGTTCCATGGTTTATCCCGTTGGCTGCTGCAACGCGTGAGAAATTTACTGTACACCGTGTACGGCTCGTGCAAGAGAGGAAAAGTGTTCCTCGTTACTTCGACCGTTAACTCGGGGTAAGTTCATTCGACGAGAGTGAAAGTTACTGCGAAGTACTTTGCGAAACTTCTTAAGGTGGGTCAGGACTTTCCTCTGCGCGATGTTATTTCAGAGGGACGTTGGAGAAATGAACACGAGTGGATAGATGCGTGGCGTGTTAAGTAAACGAGGGTGAGTTACGGTAATTCATCGCCCCTTAGCATACCGCGTCGCGGATAATCCAGCTATTAGAATACAAATAATTCCTCGCGTATTCGGATCACGGAATAATTTCAACGATTCCTCGAGATAATCGACAAACAAATAGAGTACAATTTTAATATACTCTGTACTTTTATACTTTCCAACTGCAATTTATATTAAATTCGAAAATAAATTTCGTTGATAAAAATTTGAGTATATGTCCTCTACGAATATTTCTAAATTTATTAAATCCCTGAGTATTTCAATGCTCCGCGATTTCAATTAATTTTCAACATTTTTTAAATACTCAGTTATTTTCGTCATTTTCGTAAAAACTGCTTTATCGAGAATTATGTCGCTCTAATGATAGTTCAACGAAAGTTTTTCCTCGCATGCGCAGCGACGTGAAATTTTTTGGAACATTATTGCCTGGCGTATCAAGAAGAAAAGGCATAAAAAGGAAGGCTGGTGCAAAGTATTTCGCGATACGCGAAGTGACTTCCTGCAGCTTCTTCGAGACTCGCTGGTTCAAGGTACAGAATCCTGAAGGCATACATATTTCGCAGCCACTATCTAGCCTATCTTTCAAGACGCCTCCCACGGGATTCTATCCTCCTAAGACCCAGCCCCTCTTTTGCAACACACGCGCATACACTTACACGGGGGTTAGGGAGACGAACGTCACGAGGAAGAATCCGTACGTCGCCCCGCACCCCTCACCTCTGTCTTCGACAAGTCCGATCGCGATAGTTGAATTTTCAGCGAAATTCCCGCGGCGCCTGGCAGGATGAAAGAAAAATTACGATTTTCGATTCGACTGAACGAAGGATAAAGAAAATCTAACTTTTCTTGTGTCAAGAGAACATATTTCTCGAGTAATCGAAGTAAAGGATACGGGGGTTGGAGATTTTATGCGGATCAAACATTTTTACCTTCCAATCCTTTACTCGTCTTTCGAAATGTTACTCAAAACATCGGCAATAAATTTTCCTTTTCACGAATTTTGCGATTGCTCTATCTTTATCTTTGCTCCCCATTGTTTATCGAAGGTAGTATAATTGTCCATCTAATAAAAGCTTTGCTTCTCGTGAATACCATAGGTTACTAACGACCCACTTGACATTCATCGCGTTGACGATAAATCGATAATAGAGAACGAAGTATATACCAAGCCAAGAAGTAGGTAACGAGACAACGGAAAAAATACAATTAAAATCATTAAAAGCGCTATATCTACTCCTACATTTACACGGTTTCAGATTTTCGCGGAATTCAATCCCTTGCATCCCTATCAATTAATCCTTTGCAATCGACGATTTTTTGGCTAGAGAAGAGTGGAAATTCAAAGATTCTCTACTAAAAAACTGACGATACTTTTTTCAGCAGTAAATAAAGAATTATATAATAACAGAATTGTAGAATTATTTGATTTCGATACCTCGCACACTGTTACATCGCAATAAATTTGATATATTAATTGATATCGATCTTCCAAATTTTATGAAACGATGACTGAAGCTCATCTCTCGAGTGCAAAGGGTTAATTATTCGGTGAAACTGAAGAAGCGACTGAGTTTACTTTACGAATAGATTTACCAATATTTAATACATTTTTTCCCAAAGAAAAATTTCTGATTTCAAAATGCATCTCGCTGGCGGAGCGTATTAAATCTACTCTGATCGATGGAATAAAAATATCCTCAGAGTGCGAGGAGCTGAACCAAATTATTCGCAGAAATATTATAAATCCGCGTTAATCCGTCAGCCAAGGAAATTCATCGAAACGATGTTCTCGCTGGTCGAAAAGCCGAGCACGCTCGGCTGAGGGTGAGCCATTGCTCGTGAGCAGACTAAATCAAACCATTGTTTTTCCACTCGGAAGTTATTCGAGACGGAATATGCGTTGCCGTGCGCGCAGGAAAATGTACCCGGAAAGAAGTGACAAAGTCCCAGCGTATTTCGCCAAACAATTTCGTAGCTAGACAGTGTGTCTTGGTACTTTAAGCTAGACCATCGCGCCCCATCCGACAGTATTCCCGCCACCCTTGCACCGCGCATCCTCCGGGTACTATGTTACATCACGTCCCCCCCCCGCCCTTTTTCTGTTTTCATCCCCCACACATCTCCGTTGCTCCACCCGCGTATTATTCCTCTGGCCGTGGTACACACAGTGGTTCAAGTAAAATAGCGAGATTATATTATTTCTAAGGTCGAGCGGGTCGCCATATTTCCCTGGCAAAAATTCTACCACCCGCGATGCATGCGTCTCGCCATAATAGCCGAGGAATCATGGCAGTGACGTACCGGAAACGGGATGTTACCTCGTTACGATTCGACCCGGCTCTCTGCTCTCGTTTTTTACTCCACGGTTACATAATTGAATCCTATACGGAGTTTGATGGATCTTGGGGCTCTTTGGGACTTTCCAGTCTAAATTGGACAAATCTGCAGTTGATTTCAAAGTCGCCCCCTTGTCGTATCTGCGTTCCGAATGTTTTTGGAAATACGAGAAACGGTTTTCTTTCGCTTTTCGCTGGAATTTGTTAGAATCGCGACACGCAGAGTTTTCCCTTGCCATCGCAGATATTTAGGGAAGAATAATCGACCTGTTTAATTGATTTTTACTCTGTTCTAAATATCGTTCATCTCTAGTCGAATTTTGGAATATTTTATTTACGAGAAGACTGTCTTCCACATTTAGAAAATTGAATTCCAACTGCAAAGTTGATCTTGAACGTAAGAAAATAATATCCCCTTGATTCCATTGTATAAGCTCATATTGCGAAGAGAACGGAGCAGAACCTCTGCAGAGAGATTCAGAATTCGCGAGATAATATTAAAACGCGTATCTCGGACATATATCCTGATCATTCGAAGGATCCCGAGATTCTCAAAAAATCCTGCATCAACTTTATAAAAGGAACGAAAGAAGAAAAGAAGAAGAATGACTCGGAGCTGAAGGATGAGAGATTGTTAGGTTGTAAATTGGCAATAGAGTATGGGACACGTGAGGTTAACAAAGTGGTATGTCTGAATGGGAGAAAAGAATTACGAATGGCGACAGAGCGAAAGAGGGAGCGTGTACAGGAATGTAGCCATTACAGCCAAAGATTTGCTTATCCTTTATAATTATAATAAATCAGCAAATAAGAGAAATGGGCGGCACTGTCGTTGAGCTAACCTCCTGATCGGGCGTTTGGGAGCGCTTCGCACCCCAATTAAATCGTTGCAAGGTATATCAGCGAAACAAATATCTCCGTGGTGGCACAATAAAATCACGTCGTCCCCTGAAGCGACGTCGCGGAAGCGTTTTCAGCAGACACGCGGCGGAGGCGTCCTTTCTAAAGGAGCAAGGATACCGGCGCTGGTCGAACTTAACGACGGGAAAAAGGAGCGTCGGAGAAGAAGGAAAAGTGGCTGCCGCGTAAAACGAGCCATCATCCCCCGGAGCGTCGCATCCACGAGAAATCAAGTATGGAGGAGATTTGCATGCGAGTCGAATATAAGCTTGCTGAATATCCCCCGGTATAAGTATTTCATATAAGAGGCCGCTGCACCCGCGGTATAAGACACTCTTCTCTCGCTCTCGCCCTCCGGGCCCTCCCATTTCTCCGGCAGAAACGAACAGAAAAAACCACCCCTGTCCCGCTCGGATTCCGGAAACCACCGCCGCCGCCACCCGTTCGCCGCCTTCACCCTTCTCCCTTTACCCCTGCAGATCTTTCCCTCTCTCTTTCTCTCTCTCTCTCTAGCCACCCTTTTCGTCCTTCTCGCTGGCCTGGAACACGAGAAGAAAACCCAACGCCGCGAAATGTCTCAAGTGAATAGCGCACTGCCGTAGACCGGCTGCCACTCGTGAATACCGAAGTCGCACGTATAGACCGTGCGCTCGTATTCGGTGAATTTTTAATAAAAATATCAATGCTTCTGCCTTTGGGTATGCGTGGCTGCGGCTGTATGCGTATTCGGGCCGACGTATGCGTTTTCGAGCACGAATGCGAGAGGATTTTACGCGCCGCGCTTTGGATTAGCGGCCCTTTCGGTGGCGTTTTGCAATTTCAATTGGGAAATTGGGAATGTCGTGGATGGATCGTGGATCGAAGTTGGTACGAATATCGGATCAGGCTTCCTTCTTTTCGCTGCCCGTTTGTGGGAAGGTACAATGGAATATTTCTAAAATTTGTATGAATTTTATTCGTTTTTGATTTGATTTAATAAAATTGCAATAAAATTGCAATAAAATTGCCAACGGGACTTGAGTTTCTTCCAATTTTCGCATATCCGGATCAAATCTCGGTGCCCTTTAATACCGACGAGATATCGAGTCTGTCGCGATATTCCGTGGAAACCGCAACGTTAATCAAGCAGCTCGGTTCCGGCACGAAACAATATTTTTTACAACCGCGAAGGAGGTCGGTGAAATAGAAAGAGTGGCGCGCAAATGGAATATCTCGCGGAGGGAAGGCGAGGCTTCGGGGGTGGCGGAAGCTCGGTTTGGAATATGAGAACGTATGCATGAGCCGCGCATTGCAATGTTTAATAATAATATAAATATGGCTTGGCCAGGGAAGCCTGGCACCGTAGGCAAATACGCCTTCCGTGCCGGGATACGAGTTCCTCGTTCGGCTATGAAATTGACAATTCCGCCCCACGCCTTCCCTTGCTAGCCGCTATCTCGCAGCTTTTCGAGTGGCTGCTCGATCTCGAAATTCGAGCTTGCAGATGAAAAGTTAAACGCGATGGTCCGTGGCCGCGGACGTTCCGCTTACGGGATTCGAAATGATTTTTCCCCGGCAATTTCCATCCCCGTTTCTCCCCGTTCGAGTGAAAACGAAGGCGGGCGTCGAAGCGAGAGACTCGCTTGGCCGCGAAAACTTTCCTATCGCCGACAAAGAAGCCCTCTTCCGCGAATATTTAAAGGTATAAAGAAACTTTGTCGCACCACAACCGAAGTGGATCTCTTTCTCGAAGCGTAGACACAGATGGAAAGCGGGCACGTGTAACCGAGTTTACGTTCTTCGGAATACTCTCACGCGACGAACCCTGCGTTGCTGCTTTCCTTGTCTTTGATTATCCTGAACGAGGTATTTGTAAAATGCGATGCAAAATGGCAGAACGTCTCTCGTGACTGCCTTGAAACACGGGTGAAAAATAGCTGACGAATTGAATAAACCTCCTTTTCGCTTACTCTATGGGAAAAATAGTCGAGAGAAAGAAAGCAATCACTTGCATTAAGATTTCGAAAAGCGGTTTTAGTAGAATTCTCGTTCTCTTCGATCATCGTACATCGTGTCACTCGATTGTATAGTCAAAACGCAATTCCCATTAAAAATCATGGCAGTATTTTTTAACAAGAGCCAGGGTCTCCGCGTGATCCCCCGATCCTGTTCATTCTCTCGTTCTCCAACGATTTTGCCTCTATCTTACGACCTTTCGCGGAAAGGTGTGGTTCCGAGAACAGTGGCATGATATGCAAAAATATGTGATAAGGGTGGCTGGAGTATCTGCGTGCACGTGGTGGTTGTAACGTGTACGTGTACGTGTTGTTGGTGTGCGTCGATGTATGCGGATATGGAAAAGCCAGTGGCAACCCTATCAGAATGGAGGCCCCAGGGGGGCTGACGGAAAAAGAGGAGAGTGCGACCGACCAACCAAGGCCCGAATATAGGATGTCAGGAATTTTCATATCTCGATGCCACTCTTGGAAAGTCACGAGCTTTTTCTAGAAAATTCTTCCGTAGACGCGACAGAATAGACACGCGATGCATGACACGCCACGCGAAATCAAAGCTCCCTACCTGATAGAGCAAGCCCGGATGTTGTAACAAAATTTCCTCGTAGTAGAAACGAAGAGAATTCCCTTCGAGAAAGAGAACTAACTTTTCGTTTAATTACCCTTCGTTCTTTGGAAATTGTTTATTTAGTCGATCTTGAAGAAAGAAAAATATATACATCTTTTATAATTATAAAAGATCTCCGATTTATCTCCTAAATTTAGAGTTCGGGAAATACCGGGAATTGCGATTGTCTCAGGGGTTGATCCTTAACAACGCGTTTGGAAGACATACTGTACCACTTGTGAAAACTCCACAGCTGTTTGCAGGATACGAAACAGTTAACATGGTGATACAAAGGAAGTACCAATGGTAATAAACAATTTACCAGACTGTCTATATTTTTCGAGATACCTCCATGAGGAAAATTCGTTTACCAAGAGCAACGATCCCCACTCTCAGACAGCTTAAACGGCACGTAGCGTCGTAAATTCGAAGGAAGGAAAAAAAGAAAGAAGAAAAGCCGGTTCCACGGTGTCTACTTAACGTGTAGCCGTTAAATCCACGAATCTTTACTTCGTAAACGTCCGTATTTCCTCGACACGCGTGCGTGTACACGGCAGACACTTGGAAGGCAGCGCAGCCCAGGCATCGGCAAGAGGGAACCAGGCCGAAGGATAAAGGTGTTAGGGGTGCAAGCTGCGACTGACAGCTACATTTATACGTTTCGTGGATTTTCCATATCGAGATTTGTCGAGTGCACACGAGCGCCGGGGTTAACGCCACGCCACTGCAAATAACGGCTCTGGAAGATTTGTATCTGTCAGAAGTTGCGGAGCTGGTCTGTACGTGCCTGGCTGGAAATCGCCGGCTGACGGGTTACCAGAAATTCCACGCATTCCGCCGCCGCCGCCGCCTCCTTCGATCGCGAACGAGAGCCTGTCACTTTTCCTTCGCCCTGGGAGATTTGATTTCGCCGCCAGATAGGGAATGAGCTGTCTCGAATACGTACGAACAAGGAGGACCGCCTCGCCCCCTCTGAAAACGCCTCGCGAATCCCCGCGTATCCGATTGTGTCGCGAATCAAATTTATTTCACCTGTACACCGCGGTGAGTTCCTACTGGGAAATTTTGAATAAATCCTTGCGTTTTCCTCGGCGACGTATTTTCTGAAATTTTCACGCCAGCCTTCGACCTCTAACGCTATAGTATTCGTTTAACGTGCGCGTCGGTGAAATATATTTGCGAATCCCTTGCAATTCGACGACGCGGTCATGGAACAAAAATTTGATCGACAATGAGGATACACTTGAAAAATTTGAACACTGAAACACTAATCGTCTAAGAATCTCCCGGTGAAGCCACACTACTGGAAGCATCCAGGTTCCCCGTGTACCCTACACGGTGTCCCAGAAGAAACTAACCCTTGAACCCATGCCGTACCCTGCGACCACGAGGATCAACCCCCTTCCTTCGTTCTAGAAACGCGCGTACCTGCATCACCTGATTGGCCGTACCCGAGTTTCGAATAATAGGACTCGAGACTAGGATAGGAATCTTTCCTATCGTATATCGTTCTCACGCGTCCCTATCTGTCCATGAGAAATCGGAGAAACCTCTTCGATGAGCGCGCTAATTTTCGTTTCGTTGCAATTACGTGGAAACAAAATTGAGAAAATCGTTGACATCGGTAATGGCATAATTTCCTTCGACGACGTGGCGCAAGATTAGATTCTACCGTGACACGCCCCTCGGGTCTCCTTCACGGGGCACGACGAGGAGTAGGACGAAATCATTAAATTGGCCGTGGCTCAACGAGTTCGGACGGAATACCGAGCGTACATCGTTTGCCCTTTTAACTTTCCGGCCCTGTCGAACCGGGATAAATATATTTGCAAATATGTACGTATCCCAGCGATCTATGGTCCCCATTCTCTTCGTCTCTCTCGCTCCGGCGTTCGTTCTTTCGCTGTCGCACCCTCTCGCCATCGGTGAACCCTCCAGGTCTCCAGAACGAATAATCAGGTAGATGTTGAGCGAAAGCTCCCTTTTTTCGTCTTCCTCGTCCTCTTTTCTCTCCGTGCCTCTCTCTGTCCCGGCCCCGTACTCTCCATAGGTGTATGCAAATCACTGCACAGCAGCCGTCCTCGCGCATATCGTGTAGCCACGTGTGTCACGCACGTTAGAAGATCCGCGTGTGCGCGCGCGTAATAACATACGTACACGGGCTAGCTGTATTTGCATGACAATATTATTCCACTCCAAGCATACGCGGATTGGTTACTCTTTTTTCGCCGGCTACAGGATGCTCCATGCGAGCTATCCGACGAACTCGGATTCGATCGACTTTGGGAGGGTGCTTTGGACCGGGCTTTCTGCTGAGATGCGAAAGTTCGGTACTGGATACTTTGGTCATTTTTAGCAGTATAGGATTTCGATAGTTGACTCGTAACATTAAGTTCGTCGACAAACCGATAAGTTAATGTGCTTGATGAAAATATAATCATCCCTGATAACCATAGGATAAGGAGGGACCTCTCGCATTGGAAATGAAAAGTCTTTCGAAGGATATAGCCAAATATTTCGATAACACGATTTGCATGTTCCTTGGCGGAAATTTAACGCAAACTCGACTGCTTATTTTTACGCAAACAATCGATCCTGCCCGACCTCGCAACCCCTTCTATCCCTCTGCCTATCTGACTTGAACGGTAGACAAGGGCAGCGAAAAAGGGAAACGCTCGTCCCGACAGCAGCGGCTGATTGGCGCATGTAGGAAAAGGGAAGTTTGAAAGAGCCTGTAGCGACGCGTCTCGTATGCAAATTGGCCGATATTGTCGTGCGTTACGTGGCGGCACGGTATACGTACGGTATACGTACGCGTACTCGCAGGTATATGTCGCGAGTAAAAGGTAAAAATAGAAAGGGCGTACGACCGTAGAAAGCGGGAAAGAGAGGCGGAGAGAGAGAAGGCGAGTCGATTCAACGGATGCAAATTCGCCAACTAAAACGGAGTGCATAAAGCCGAAAGCTCAGCCGGCTCGAGGCACGATTTGCATAAATGTCCTGGCAGCTGCGAGCACTGCCACCGCGAAACACGTGCCCCGACATCCGATTAAAGGACTCGCGACCCTCTGCTTCCTGCTTCCGGGTGTTGTGCTTCCCGTTTCGCCTCTGCTTCCCGGCCGTCACGGAGAGATCATCTTCATCGTGATCCATTTAGTCTGGATTGGACAGAATCGTCTGGTCTCGAACGTTTGATGTTCTCGTTGCCACGCTTCCGTCGGCTTAAATGTCTGCTACTTTATTTATGCGCGTCGTATTTATCTGACGATAAATCTCGCGGAGTCTTTCACACGATTTACTCGAATAACGTGTACGAGAAGGGAATATTAATAGCATTCGCGTTGGAAATTGGAGTAAACGTGATACGCGGCAGAATAATTGCCTTACTTTTTAACCTGCTGCAAGTATATCACAGCGATGCTCTAACGAAATTTAGAAAATTGATTACTTCCTGTTAAATGAAGCTACAGTCGTCTTCATACGCGTCATATAATTGCAGCGATCCGTAAGAAATTAGATGCCGAAGATTTGCATACCGAAACTCGATCACTAGGTAAAAACGATACGAACCCGTCGGAAAATCGCGGTTGGCCATCGTCCGTTCCCGGCAACGAAGGACCAAAAGAGCCGAAAATCGTCGCGGCGCACTTCTCCTCGATTACACCATCGTGCCAACAATGAACGAGCCGCTGTATAAGACGGCGACAGCTTTGGGAAATTTTTCGATTCGATCGCAGCTGTCGCGCGATTTGTGCCGAAGACGACAACGAGGACGAAGACGAGGACGAGGACGAGGACGAGGACGAGGACGAGAACGAGAACGAGAACGAGAACGAGAACGAGGACGACTGCTGGTTGCAGCCAGCAGGCAGCCAGTCTCGCGGCACGGGAATAAGATATGGAAATTTTCAATTCGGGCAAAATTTAAGAATTTACCCCGCGCACCCTAGAACGGCGGGGCGCACGCGGGATATGTATTATGCGGGAAACGGTGTCCTGGCCGAGTGGAGGACGAGGGAAGAGGAAGGAACGACCAGCGTGCCGGAAAGAAGGAAGGAGAACGCGTCGGAGAAAAGGAAGGGAGAG
This sequence comes from Eufriesea mexicana, assembly GCF_001483705.2. Classification (NCBI taxonomy): domain Eukaryota; kingdom Metazoa; phylum Arthropoda; class Insecta; order Hymenoptera; family Apidae; genus Eufriesea; species Eufriesea mexicana. The sequence continues at coordinate 1,575,760 of NW_016909080.1, forward strand.
TATGTGTGTGACGTGTGTGGCGGCCATTACGAAGAGCCGGGGGTGGTTGCCAGGCAACGCCTTTCAGCCCCCACATACTCACACCACCCTCGACCAACCCCAAAACCCCCTTGTGAGCTACCCCTCCTTCACCTCATGGCGCACTCTTTCTTTCTCGGTTATCCGGCACGACGTTTGCCGAGCATGGCTCATTGCTCGACAACTTCCACGCTGATTTTAATTCCGGCCATTGTGCGATCGGCCACTTCTCCAATCCGTGCACGTTAACGGTGATCTTTCAATCGTCTTTCCTGTTTCTCCTTTCTCTATTTCTTTTTCCCTCCTTTTCCCCTTTTTGTTCTTCAATTGGGTTTGAAGGCTCGTCGATCCGATAGCGAGGTTTCAGGATTTCACGTCGGTGGATTTAATTCAGTGGAGCGAGATTTACACGATGGAGCATCGCGTGTGGGATAAAGGAAGGAGACGGCGAAGAAAGGGGCAGGATGTAAGAAAGTTTTTAACTCGACGACCACTCGCTTCATACACCATGCACTTTGTTCCTTCTCATCCTCGACGGCCGTTTTGAAGCTTACCGTGAAGAGATTTAACTCAGCCGGCTTAACTTTCTGAATTTTACGTCGGACGTTTTAATACGCGTAATGGAATACCGTAATACGGCCGTCCACTCGAAGGCTTAAATTGTTGAATATCGCCGGCATCAAGAGGCTTAGCAGCGAAAATTACCACTTCCTTTTTCCTCGTCGTTTCGAACAAGTTTGATTCACGAGACGCTGATACTCGCCGATTTTACGTTAGTTCGAAGGAATGTTCAAGAGCGGCAGAAAATTATGCAAAGCAGTTTCTCTTTATTTCTTCGTCCCTTTTTCCTCCCTTTTCTTGAATCAATTTGGAGAAACTCGTATATTATTTAATTTTATTCTCCTCGATGAGTATGCAAAATCGAAGAAGGCTGGTATACAAATAAATTCGATTATACAAGATCGTATAATCGAAAAAGGGAGTACTAAAGCCATTTCCATCGGCCTATGAACCTCCAACCTCCAACCATCTCGTCCATCCCAATTCCTCTTCACGCGTGATTTTCTCCAATCGAAATGTCATCGACCGATCGAAACCGGTGTCCTCTGACATTCGGCTGAAATCCTCGAAAGGGCAATTCTGCTCTCTCGCTTTCTAATGCGCATCAAGCGCATCCGCATTGGCCGTCTTAAATTGGGTGTAACATTCGGCTGTTGACTCCGCGCGCGCGCGCGTTCGCAGCGGATTGTCCCTGGCGTGTGTGTGTGCGCGAACTCACACGAGAGGCACGTATCGATGATGGGTCGATAAACATCGGCGTATTGTGCAATCAACCGCCTATTTGGTGTCATTGTGCCGACAGTTCAGTAGGTAGGTAGCTTTCTCATCCTCTTCTCTTCGGGCCTACCTACTCCACGCTCTCTGCTCGTCTCTCTGATTCCCTCGGGTTGATCGTGCCTGTCTAGGGGTTACATAACCATTTCCAATAGGGTGGCATACTCGTCTGTCTACCTGGGCATATGTGACGAGCCGAATACCTGTGGGTCGACGTTCAAGATAACTCTGACTGCGAGATTCGCCAACGTGAATCCTTCTCTCACGTGGTCAGACACTGTCATGACACCTCGGTTATATTCTCGACCCGTCTTCATCTTCTGACGTATATAACTACACTGCATAGCGAAGATTACGTAACATCTGCAGCCACCCTTGTTAAAATAAAATACGCAAAATGCACCTAGACTACCGGTTGAAAGGAGAGTTGTCGGTGTCTCGTATACGGACAATAAAATGGCGTTCTTCTTGTTAAAAAACACCGTATAACACCGTATCTGTTAAAGAAGAATCGAAGAGAATCGAGCAAACACCTGACTCGTTTCCGGAAATCGCTCTTCGATCGGGCCACCCTGATTTTTCTTCCAAAGATTCGGATAGGAAAAAGCAGCGACCCTTGCTCGTTTGTGTGCCGACACACGTTGACCCACGACCCGACTACCTGCCGGCGTTGCGGGTACAAACATCTCTACGGTGATTTCCACGCAGCCCCTCGGGACCTTTTACACGGCCACTGTTCTCTAATGCGGCATTATATTGCACGACGATATTAATGGTCCTGCCAGCGTCGATGTTTCCACGTGGAACCCTTTTCTTTCCAACGATCCGAAATTATCCGATAGTCCTCCTTAATCTGCCCACGAATCGGCGCTTAAGCTATCGCTGAGCCTTTCCTTCATTATTCCATAATGATCCCTTCGACAGTGCTCGCTTTGTACGTGTCAGCAAGAGTGATATCCTCGCACTTGATCATTTTTGTATCCGCTGTTACTTATTGAAAATTCCCTCTCTGAAAGTATACACGAATCTTTGCGATTCGTTCAAATCCGATCGACGTTTAGATAGTCTCTGAATTAGAAACTCCGTCGCTGTAAAGGCAGACGACAGACTTCCTGTTAGCTCTAACCTCTAACCTCGACGTGGTTTCATCCCGAAATAAAGGGAACGAAGAAAGAAAAAGTAAAACAGCCGAAAGGAAAATGAAAGAAAAATGGAAGCCGGTAAACTTATCCACGGCGAATGGTACGGAAGCAAAATCAATCGATCGTGGAAAGTGGTAGGTCAATTTCGAGGTTCGTTATCGCGCAACAGAAGCATCACCACGAGCCATTTGGTAACCGGTTCCGAGGGCTCGTAGGTGTGCAGGATCTCCGGGTACCGGGGCTGTGTACGAAGAGGGCGGATATTTAATAACGAGCCGGCACGACCGGATATACCGTTGTCGCCCCATATATTCCGCCGAGTCGAAGCCGGTGCCGCGGCTATATTTCGCGGCAAGATATTTCCAATTTGTCTTCGTGCACAAAGTGGTGCGCCGTCCCTGAAGCTGACACAGGCCGAAAGAGATGGAAAGGAACCGACGGATGGAGGCGAAAGAGGAGAACGTGGGATGTCTAGCGGGTGGCAGAGGGGGTGAAGAGCGGCAGGAAAGAGGAGAAATACGCTGGAGTAATGGTGGAAAATCCGTCGTCTGAATTGAAGCGAGACGTCGTGAAATTGAACAACGTATGTAATATATACGCTCGCGGAAGGCTTACGCGTGTAAGAAGACGCAAAGAACGGGGGACTCCGTGTATCCGGCTATACAAACGCAGGCATTCCGAGCTGCGAGGCTTGGCTTCGAGATAGAATACTCGCTGGCGATCATTAACGGCCGCGAATAATCCGTGTGCCACCATTTCGTAACGAGGTTCGTTGGATGATCAACGTATATAACAAAGATATATACATATACTTGTTATAATAACGCGAGAAGAAGTTCGGTCCAGAAGTATTTTTTGAATATACGTGCGAAATATGGTGGACAATGTAAATTATGTACGTTTGATTTCCAACGGCGAGTCGAGGGGTTGAAGTAGGGTATTTAGGGGTTCGAAGTGTATCGGGTTAAAGTTTAACTTACGTCGACGGTGAAACCACGAGGTCGGAATTGGGGAATAAAACGGTAACCCGATACACGATGCTTCAAATTGACACAGTCGTTGCGATTAAACAAACACGCGATGTCCGTGTGCATTGTGCGAGCTATAAAAAGGACGCACCCCGGCGAGCGTCAAATATTTGCGCCACTTCAACAGCCAGGTAGCTACACCACCGTGGTAACCCCGACATTTTTCCAACGCGAGATCCGCCACGTTGCGAGCTCGCTGTGGCCTCGAAAATGCGACTTTACGCGAACACATTCTTCCTTTTTGTTTTTCCCTTCCTTTTTTCCTTTATTTCTTTCTTTTTTTCTTGTTTTCTTTTTTTCTCTCGCTGCTTTATCTCGGACTCTTCGTCCACTCCGTTAGCAACGCGACCGTGTGCCTTTTCCCGCTTTCACGGTCCATATAACTCGACCGTATCTGCATATGGACGCGGTAAAATGGAATAAAAGAGTCGGAGAGGACATCGATAATCGCGATTTATTGCGACGTTACACGCGCGTCACGCTGTTCAGGCGTGCTGAACTAACGTAATATCGAGAAAGAGGCCTGCGATTGTAAAAACCGGTAAAATGCATGCGATTAACCCTCCGATCTTCGAGGATCCACCCTGAACTTTGTCGATAGGGTTAGATGTCTGCAAGGGAGTCCTCGCATAAATCAGCAAACACCCTTTTCTCTTCTTTTAATCGACCGTACGATTTCGAGTTGAGCAAGAATGGCCGCGTTTTCGGGGTAAAATGGCCTGGAGTAAGGGCATTGTTTACGGCAATATGTCGAGGAATTGTCGCGCTCAAATGACACTTTTGGTATGCGTAAATTCCAGTTATTTATCACATTTTATTACATCCATCGAAATCTTTCGGTACTATTTGAGATATCGATGTTGAATACATTAAAATGCATTATAATTAATACATTCGTTTTGATATTAATAAAAATAGTTACCATTACTCTCTCGCAAAAAGTAACATTGTCTAATTGGAGAAATTAGATTAAAATGTATTACAAAGACGCCAATATCTCGATATTATTTTCCACGATACTAACCAAACACTCGTCTATTTGAAAACTTGCTAATCTGGAAGAAGGCGAAAGACGAGAATAAGAAAATTATTATCATAAATCTGTAGAAAGCGGAGAAAAAATAAAATAATAATTAGTATACACCAAAGATAATGGGGAAAAGATTGCTATATTTTTTCCAGGTTTTCATGGTCGCTTTAAAAATCCGAATTACTTTGCGGCGACACTGTATAAACGTTATTAAAGAAAATGCCTCGTAAACTGTAATTCCGCGACGTCTGTACGTCCGAAAGGAATTTACGATCTCTAATTTTACTGCTTCCGTGCTAACAATTCCGTGCACGTGCGTATCGCTGTCACGCATGAACAAGCGCGCGTTAGCAGCCGCGTTGCGTGGGTATCGGAAGCAAACGACGAAATGTACGAAGGAAGCGGGCAAAAAAGGGGAAAAAAGGGGAAAAAAGGAAAAAGAGAGTCGTGGGGAGGAAGGATAAAATGCACGGAAGGCGGGATATTCAAATGGGCGTCCTCGTTATTGCGACTCGAATACGTTACTTCTGGAAATCTCGCTGTCCTTTTCCATCCGTTGCTTTCCTCTCTTTGTTCGCGGGTTTTTCTTAGACATTTCTCACGGTATGAAAATACCGTACGTGTAATCTCGAAACCGACTCCAATAGTGTCTTCATAACATCGTGAAACCTTACATAATCGCGTCTTCGTTGCTCGGTTTAGAAATAATATCTCAGACGTTATTAGTTCAGCTACTTTTCAAATTTCGTTAGTAGATTCCGAAAATAATTCTACTTTGAGACGGAGAAACATAGTTCTCGGAAATGAGGAGAAAAATATGCAGAAAAATAATTCCGAATAACGCGAAATACCAGATAATTAGAGAAGAGAAGAGAAAGCGGAGAGAAATGTTTGAAACTTTTCCCTGAAATCGTAGGATACGCGCGAGAGATTAACGCGAATCGTAATCAACCATCGTCTTTAAGGATGGCATAAAATATCCGCGCGTTTGACTGGAATGTTGCCCAATGAAAACGACGCCCTTAATAACTGTGGGTGACTGGAGACCAGAGAGAGAAAGAGGGTGAGTAAAGCAACTTGTTGCATAATAACGCAGGACGAGAAGTTAGGGGTGAGTCTAGGTCCTGCGCGATGGCCGCGCTTGCGCTGCTTGTTTCCTCTTAACTAATCTGCATAGCACTCCGCTGTTACGAGTTAACGTGGAATTACCGAATGAAAGTGCGACCGACGACGTGGTGAAGCAGTGACTTTAATGCGTTTAAACGTAATGCACCGTTAAGGCTTAACTACCCCATTTCTCGAAAAAGTAAATTCGGTCTCGCTAATGGGACCCACCAAGACCAGATGCTGGCCGTAAAATCTACGAGTATATTTCGTATTTCAAAATAATATCTTAAATCGAAACCCTAATTATTTCTAATCATACTGCGTAATTCTACAATACCAACCTACGTGTAATCGGTAACCGGTAACCACTGAATACTATCAGATAAAACAAGCTTCGAAATCCCAATTTCTAAATATCAATTCTTCGAAATTTTATCAATTGCAATTTCAATTCCATCCACTAGGTAAAACAGCGATTAAACAACTGGCAAATTCGCGTGTATCGGCTTAAACCTTACAGATTGCAACACGCAGATCACTCTTCGAAACTTTTCCGAAAGAAACATACACGAGCAGAAGGAAGAGGAGACACGCGAAGGGAGCAACGATTCGTCGGAAAACCCTCGACATCGAGATATTTGCACGCCAGTGCAGCCAGAAGGAAGGCGAGAACGAATTCCCGATGTTCGAAATCCCTCGAAGAAGCGAGGCTTCACGTCCAGGTTTTCTCTCAGGCGCGAAAGACGCGGGCCCAGACGGTGTCGTTCCGTTATCCTGCGGGATAGAGAACGGAAGGCAGAAGGACGTAAAGCAGGCCAGACAGGAAGAAAAGGAAGAAAGAATAAAGAGAAAGGGGGCAGGAGGTAGAGGGAACGGCGATGGAGGAGGAGGGCCGTGGCATGCGATTAGCGTTTGATACCGCGTGCCAACGTCCTGAGGGTTGGAGTAGGAGCAGACAGCCAGACAGACGTATAATTTCGGGGATAAGATCTAAAACATTGCTCCGACCTGCCACAGACGGAGAATACCGGCAAAAGGGGTTCGCGGCACCATGTGTGAAACGGGATACAAGCCAGAATGCCGTTTACCAAAAAGATTTCACCTTTTATCCTCCTTTTACCTCTAATACCGAGCTACGCTCGCGATCAAACCGGTCGATACGTTTCGTAATTGCCAAACAAACTCGATGACGCGATGATTATTAAGTCTGGACCACGTTATTTGACAATTTTTGCTAATCAAATTTCTGAGCTATATTTAACGGACGATCGAATCCTTCGCTTCTACCGCATTTACTCCTAATTCTGTATAGGAAACATACAGATCTTCGAAACTTGGAAATTAAATTGAAATTCCCGCAAAATACTTTTCAACATATCCGAATAATTGTAATTACAATTCTGATCCGAAGAAAAATCGGAATGAACATCCAATACAGAGTCCGGTAGTTACACTCTCGTAAATTACCTTCCCTGGTAATTACATTCCTCTGGTAACGATAATCTGGCTTAATTCCGCGAGTCTTCTAGAGTAATTATTATGTCCGCGTGTCTCGAGGATAACGTACCAATAGCTATTCAAAGCACGAACTCGAAAAATGCAAAGAACAATTTCAGCATCGATTTTACAGGCAATTTTATAGCAAAGGTCGCGAACGAGGCATCGTCGTCACAATGTAACGATGCAAAGTGCTCTAAACCCTAGACGCCGCGTTTTATAGACGCGGCGCGTTCTCCATAACACGCATAAAACACGGCGAACAAAAGGAAGCACAAAGGATGACGGAGAGAGGAAAAAAGCGGAGAAAGCGTGAGGGACTCCTCTGGCTGGGCTGTCTGTTCGCCGGCAGGCTGGTTAGTTAGTTAGCGTGTATGCAAAGCCAGGTAGAGGAAGAGTCGCTCTGATTATTTATGTGCCGTACCTCCCCCCATTTTAACCCTTTTTCCCATCGACTGTCTCTCTCGCGGCGCAGGGTGAGAACACGACCTGACGAGGAGGGGACAGGGCGCACCAACCGACGGCTCTCCCGTTTGCTTTTTATAGATAGTAAAAAATATTATAATCTATGCTTCGATGGAAAAGAAAAATATAATTCATTATTCGAGCGGCTATACAAAGGGATACGACAACGGGGTGCCCCGCAGGGTGAATCCCGCCCGCCTTCTGCGAAGGAAAAAAGGGTTGAGCCTGGAGAGCCTGGTACCTAACACCATGGAAGAAAAAAGGCATGACGTGGTTCCGAACGAAGGAACTATATTTCATCTTAATCCTTTTTCGAAGGATTCGAATATCGCTATATCGCGAGGGGCGCTTAATCCTTGATAAGATTAAATCACCTTCTCTGTACCGGGATTAGAAATCATTTACGATTAGCGGTGTTTCATTTCACTTTCGACTCGCGCTATTGACTTTGACAATTAAGAGTTGGAATGTTCTCGGGAAAACGTACGAAACGTCTTAAAAGTAGATTAGAAATTATGATAAAATCGGCAATAAAATAGAAATGGGATATCTCGAGGAATTGAAAGAGGAAAGATGAGAGGAGCATGGAAATACTGGAGGATCTTTGTCTGCGAAGGGTAGAGAGAACGGGACAGCCTACTTCCCTATAGCTGCTCGTACGGGATCGTAATTACACATGCAGAAAGTACAATGGAAAGGTGGAGGGGGTTAAAGGGTTAAAGAGGGTAGCAAGAGAGGGGGTTTGATGAGTGCAACCGGTGTCTTCCTCCCCACCCTCTGTCCCCGGCAGCCGACAAAACGGCCTCGCGGATTTCTGTCATCGGAAACGTGTCAGTTTAACACGAAATCTCGATGCAGGAGGACATCGAAAGTGACATCGAAAGTGAGAGGATTCGTAGAGAGGGAGAGAGAGAGAGAGTCTCGTCTAACCTTTACGCGTATCCACGAAGACGAAGAAGACGAGGCAAAGAAAAGATAGAATTTCTCTCGTGTGAATAATCCTTGTTTGATTCGTGAGTATCGACACAGAGAACGATTGTTAAAAATAATTGGACACAGGATCATTTCGAACAGGATCGATCGTCTTAATCGAACACAAGTGGCTTCCATTCGCGAACGTAAATTGCTACGAATTCGATATTTTCGAACGTATATACACCGCCATTAAAATTCGCTAAACGATGCTCGTTAATTCGAACGTTTAACATAAAAAGCGATTTGCTCGAGTCAGTGGTTGAAAATCGGATAAAAGGAAACTAAGAAAGTGACTTGGCAAAGTGAATGATCCAGTTTAGATCGCAACCTTGAGCGTCCTCCTGATATTCCCCTCGGAATATTCCAGTTTCTAAATTAAAGATTCCGTTTCCGCTTCAACTCAGCCATAATGCGTTTATCAATTTCTGTGCCCGGTCCTCCGCTCCGCCCCCTCGAGAAAATCGTATTTATTACTCGCGCAAAAGTATAACCGTTTAGCCTGCATCTCATAAACATCGTAAATATTCCAATACTCGTCGGGAATAGCGAAGACTAGCTCTACTAACATCCATTTTAATATCAGAATTTCCAAATCAGTCGATATGTCTGCTTTCTTATCTCTTGCGCAGCTGTTTTCGCTAAAATTGATATTTATTTTTATCAACACCTCCACTACCGCGTGTTCTCGAAGATTTGCGTCTTCGCAAATCTCAAGTATTTTCTCAAAAAGCTAAAAAAAAAAAGAATTAAAGGTGACGTTTGTCCGGTCATCAACGTTCCAAAAACGAGAGAATTTCCATGTTTCCGATGGACAATGGACCAACCTAGGAACTTAATCATTAACAATCTTCGTTACATTCAGAAATACATTACGGGTCGAAAATTGCAGCGTCGACATGGTCCCCAAAAATCTCAAATTCTCAAAAATCTCAAAAACTTCTTCACCATTCTAATCGGATCCTACGCCATTTACCCATTTACTCGTCGAACGAGATACAGTAGAATAAAGTATAATAGGATAAAATAGGGACACTCACCATTGATCATCGCGTCGTCGTCTTATCGAACCACCGGTAGATCTCTCCTGGATCATGGCGGCAACGTGTCGCGAGCACGTCGATCCTTTCGAGGAGAGAGCATGATGATCGCGCCGGTTTTCGAAACACCGTCGGGACGCGGACGGAAATAGGTAAATAACGTGGGCGAAAGTCCGGGTGTGTAGGCGCAACTGAAAGAGAAAGTGAAAATGAATGAGCGAGCGGCTGGGAGGCAGGGAGGATGATTAAGAGCGGCGGGAGGGTCGGCGGCGCGGCGCGGCGCCGAGCGTCGCGGTGGCGGCGGTGACGTAATTAATTCGAGGCGAGGGATGCTCGACGTACCGCGAGAGGGAAACAATCAGCTGTTGCCTACCCTCGGAGACACTCGGTGCCGGGAACGTGGCGAAAACGGAACAAATCGGCCGCTGCGTGAACGTGTCTTTATTCGACTTGCGACATACTGATTTTTCCAAAACGGGAAAGTGCTCTTTTATTTTCTACGTCGTACCGGGAATAAAGATATCCGGTATTCTAATTGGGATAAATTTCAGCCTAACAGAGGTGAAGAAAGAAGAAAATTCACTTCACTGACTGGATTCTTGTAACCAAGTTTTGTCGAGGAACTTCGATGGAGTGTCGTGAACGTTGGGAGGTTAATTTCGTAATTTCGCAATTTTATTCGACAATGGGTGTTATGTATCGTTCGATAGGAAAATCACTGAATATCGTTCGCGATCCTCCGGCTCGTGCGTGCAAAGGGGCCGGTTACCTCGAGTTCGGCGAGTTCGGCGAGAAGAAAAGAGCGTGAAGGACGACGATGTGTCAGGACGAAGTCGTGGGAAGGACTGAGAGTAGATCCGGGACCGAATCCTACCATCTCGAAGGACCGTCCGACGGGAACTGTACCGTCGAACGTCGCGACGTCGGCGTCTGCGTCCCATCTGCCTATATATACGTATATCTGCCGTAGACGAATATACACGCGTACATGCACATGGCTTGTATAATATAATATTTACATGTGCGCGCGAATATATTCGCGAAAATGTGGAAGCCTTTCGACGCCCCAATCAAATTCTACGCAAAGATATTCTTGTTTTCGCGATTCCATCGTTCTCTTGTTATCGAGCCACGTAAACCTCCTGCGATTCCAGCTATATTCCTGCATTCTCCCTATCCTTGCAACGTCGTATCAAAACGGTAATATACGTATATATACATACACGTTTGTTTTAGAAACAATTTGTCGAGAAAGTCTTTAATTTAAAAGTAGAAGAAAGTATTTAACCTGTTAATTCGAAACGATGACATGGCACGTCCTTAAACTTAATTCGAAGCTTCGGAAAGAATTGTAAAATTACTATTTCGAGATGTAATAAAATACTTCTCGCGAGATTATTTGTAACAAATCCGAAAACTCGGTCGATTATCCGCGATAATCGAAATTTCTTTTCGATTTTGATTTCTAATCAAAGGGAGAGCTAGAAATTCGTAGAAAATCGCGAATCAAAATATCGGCCGCATTTGTCACATTTTTTTCTAGTCAATACTTTTTCCGAGAATCGGCCTCTACGCGCATAGCACATCCCCTTTCCGCCCCCGTGACACGACGCCCCAGGAGAGCGTCACGGCGCCTCTCCACGCAGGCGTCAAGATGGCTGCTGCTTCTCGCCTCCATCCAGGCTAGATTCTCCTTCGTTTAACTCGTACCAGTAATTAATAAAACGCCGCTAAGTGCTTTCGTGCCACTCGCGATCCCGCGGCGAGGATTCTCGGGCAGAAACAAGAACGAGTGTCGTCGTTTCGTTATCTTCGTTCGCGAAGCGTCTCGAAATCGCACGATTCGATGCGAATGGTGAAGTGGTTGTCGATAAACCTTCTTTTGGCGGAAAATTTCGGCAGGAGAATTTTCGAAAGTCGATCGTTGCGCGGTTTACGTAGACGGGACCGAGTTTCATCGTAATGGGGTTGTAAAGAATATTCGTGGCCCAGTTTCTGCGACGTATTTGTGAGACACAACGGTTGTTTTCGACGATCAATAATTTCCGAGGAATAAATGCACGCTCGTTCTTGAACGATAGTGACCCAATTTTGTGAGACAAGCAAGGATCGGTGCACGAGAAGCCAAGAATCGGTTAATCCTTGATATTAGAAGCAAGATCATTTTTCCAAAATCCAGTTTGCAATTGTTTGTAAAATACGCCGATGTGAATTTGATAATTAATTAGTTGAAACTATGTATCGCTGCTTTGGAAGAACGATGAACGAAGAACAGCTACATTCTGTGCAACGCGTGTCACTGATCCTGGAAACATTTTATGCTTCCTGCAAAACAAATTATCCAAAGTATGCTAAAAATTATTCTGCTTCTCTCTTGGATGTCGTCAAATATTTCTCACATTTAACTGCAAGAATTTCCATTACTTGATAATAACGATTAAATAAAATTCTCTCTCTTTGTTCCCCCAAAGTTGTTGCTCCTGCGTGGTAATGTCACTGTTCTTCCACAAAGGCGATAAGTTAATAGTTTTCTTACACGCGAAATATCGAATGAAAAATTTCACTGATGATCAAGAAATATCCGTACTCGTAGTGTTTCATGGTTAACTCCACTCCTTCCTGGTGGAACTCGTCGTTTTCCCTCGAATGGAACTAACCTTCGCGTCTTCGTTGCCTAATGCAGTTACACCGCATGGAACGTCACCGATCATCGACGTGACACAACAACTTCAAACTCGCGTCATCCCAACTGAGAAAAACATCTCTTGTGTTCGCCACAAAGGGTCCTTTCTCCTAAACCCTGTACACGGAAAAAAGGTGTACGACAAAAAAGAAAGGAAAAAAGAAAAAATTCGTCGTTGAAACGGCACTTTATTAAAGCAGAGAGACGACTCGACTTAACCCCTCGTCGATAAAACTGACTCACATCGTGCAGCCGGCTGGCCGTGTATGCAAATCACTCGCGTGGGGTTCTTCCTCTTCCGTTCTCTTTCTCTCCTCGCTAATAAACCTTCTCTCTTGCTCTTTATCCCTATAGTCTCGTCTCGGTTCTCTTTCTTGCCTTCGGACCTCTTTCTCTGACTTGTTCGCGTACGGTGCCCCATAGCGAGGAAAACGCCGAATGGCGGGGCCTAAAGAGGAAACTCGTTATTTTTTTTCAGTGCTCCTGATAGGGGCACTGGGTCCGAATTGGCGGCCATCATGGCTGTCCACCCCTCCACCTAGCCGGCCCTCGATTGTTTATAAGGGTGTAGTTTTCCATCGATGGGCGGTTCGAGTCGGTGACCCTTCGAAGCGTGGTCTCCCTGAACATCGTGATAATTTTTCGTCACCGTGTAGGTAATTTACGACCCTTGTCTATCACACGATCGTTGCTGATTTTTCTTTCAACCCTCATCTCCCGATATGGAGTCGTCCAGATTATTAAGATCTTAATCGAAGTCGCATGGAGACTCGCAACAATGATATCTGAGACCAATCTTTGTCTGAATTTGAAGTTTTGTTCCATTTTATAAAATTGAAGATCGGGTTCGTATTAATCGCTGCAACTCAATCGCGAATAATTAACTTTCACGCGTGTACCTACGAAGATAGAGATCACTCCGATCCTTCACCTCTGTGATCTCGGGGAAATTATAGAGATGGTATTTTGTCATGCATCTCGATCGAAATAAAAATTTCTCGCGTTCAGTCGACAATACGCTTCAGGGGCGTATACCTCAAGACGAAACAAACACGTCGATAGATTCTTAAGAATCGAGGCCATCGAGCTTCGTCAATTTGTCCCACTTTCGTCGCTGAAAAGTCTCATCGCGTGGAATACGGGTTTCCAGGGGCGGAAAGAAAGTCGCTTGATAAATGCAAGTTCTCGCATACGAGAGAAATCGTTCGATAAATCAAATCAGAGAGTCATTGTGCCTGCGTGGCCTCAGGTAGGCCGGCAGAATGGTTGCGCGAGGAACGCAAAGACGCGCGAGGGGCTGCGAGGAAGAAGGAGAGACAGATGGACAGAGAGAGTGAGAAAGAGTCGCGTGAGAATGAAAAGCGCGAGGAACGATATTCAAATTTCGTACCCTCGTTAGCCCCGAAATTCTCAATGCGCGATAATTTATCATCGGGCCCCGCTGAGGTGAGCGGCCGCACAATACCGACTACCTGCATGCATAATTTATGCCGATGATTTTCAAGGAAGCGAACGGGGCCCAAGAAGGAAAGGGTTGCTCCGTCAGGACCGTAGTAGCCTCGATTTCCTTCGTCCTTTGCTTAACGATGTGCGTGATCCGTCAGAGACGCGTGAACGAAATCTTTTTAAGATCTCCAAACTTTTAATAACTCGAATAGAGACAAAAATGGACCGTGCTTGAGTAATTTTAACGTAGAATAACGAAATGTACCACCGAACTTTAACAAGATAATAAATCAAAGACATTAAGACAAACGTGTTCCTTCTTTAGGAATTTCAATTACTTTTTCCATTCGGATTACCTAGATGTAAAAAATAATTTTACCGAAAATTCGTATGAAAATATCGAGGATAGAGACAGAAGACTGTGTCTTGTTTATTCGACGTGTTTTGCCATCAGAGATGGAACCAGTTTCGTACGGCACTGGCCTAATTCGGTTGCCCTCTTCCGGATGGTCCATTGTCAGGTAATATGCATATGCTCTAGAACGCGTCACCGGCATGTATGTACCTGCCGGTTAGGAAAGGAGCGTTCAACCCTTTTTTCATCGAGCGAAGGAGACCTCTTTTTGTGAAGGCTGAAAAAAAAGGAGAGAGAGTCGTCGTCCCCGTGACTCGGATGCGAGGCAGACCTACCCCCGTGGTCCCATCCTGCTTTTTCATGGTGAAAAGACGTCCGATGGGGGCCGATTCAATGCTCTTCTAATTATATGCAAAGACGTACGAAACTACCTATGTACCGTCAGGACTTACATAAGAAACCGAGCGATACGCTTACGTAACGTACAAACCATATCCGGAAATGCGCTTGCGGATGTCGAGAGCGTATTGAACGAAGAACGACTTCGATATTCTTTGCTTCGCTACGAGAAACCAGATTTTTACCTATCTTCCATTTTACGTAAGATTAATTGAATTATTTTTTATTCAACTAGCATGGCTGCTTTCGCGTGGAAGAAAGCTTATGCGTGACGAATACATCGGCGAAATAATAACCGATTGAAATTTGAGACACTTCGATTATTTCGAGAAGATAAAAATTAATTTATCCGAATATTCGATATTGTTAAGATAATCGTTGTGTATTCTTAATAATATTTAAAATTTCTCAAATAAGGAAGATATCGTGTTATTAAACAAATTATACGAATAAATTCTTTCGCAAGGTTCCTTTATATATGTATGTCAAGAAATATATACCGTGTTATATACAGGGTGAACCATGTAACGTGACCATCTCTATTATCTCCGATTATTTGTTGTAAATGGTAAGATGCGAAAAAATAACGAGAAAATAATGATACTTAATTTTCGTTACGTTAACTGTACCGTTAAAGCCAGAAATGATCACGCGTTGAGCGGTCACCCTGTACACAACCATACCCCAATTTTTAATTTCTGTATCCACTTTTACTAGCTTTTCCATGCACCTAGCCAATCATTTATCTGTTAATCGTAGCTTTCGCTTACATTGTAACTACACGAAACAGATATATAATGTTAACTAGAACAATAAAAATTCCAAGCAATCTCGAAAACAAACGTACGCAAATCCAGGTGCAAAGGGATTACGTAAAGCTGAACTGTAAAGCATCGAGAGGTAACAACACCCAGACCGTGCCACCCACGTTTGGTTGCAGCAGCCGAAAATTATCAACGGCGTTGGCCGAATCGATTGGACGGGATTCAAGATCCCGTGGGCCGCGGAAAAATTGGCAGTGATCTTTCCCTCCATCGGCTTGGTTCCTCCCCCGTAACCGCGTCTCGTTTCCTCGTCCATCTCGAGCGTATCGCGATGCCTCCGTCTCGTTTCCGCTCGTTCGAAAGATCGCGCCACGGCCACCGAATCATCGTGCATCTTCCCCGTCGGTTTCCTCGGCTTATATACGTACATACATAATATATTACGCGTATACAGGCGCGGGAACGCGCACACAGGCGCTGCGGCGTAGATACGCGAAGGAAAAGAGGGGAACAGGTACTATCGATGCATGTATGAGTTATCGTCGGGGCCCAAATTGCTTGCCAACCGGTGATGTAGAGCCTCGGGCCGAAGATTTATTTCTTCGGGGGTGGGACAGAGAGGGAGGGAGGCGGGTTGGATTCTCTCGAAAGCAGAATCACGATGCGCTATGCCAGCATAGATTCTCGCGCGAGCGGAATAGCTCGCCATCGCCACGAGGAGAGAGAGCCAGCCGGGCCGAGCTTCGGTATTATCTTCTCCCGGTGACGCGTCGGGGCCAATTTCACGGAAGTCTCTCTTTTTCCGTGTGACGGAAGAACAGTGGCGCTCCTGGTTTCCGACTCCTAAGTCTTTCTCTATCGGGAAGGTCGGGAAATTGGTCTGGTCGATCTTGTCCACGGTAGAACGGATCGGACGTCATCCTCTTCTCTCTTCCTCTTTCTCCATCTCCTTGTCTGTTGTCCTTATCGTGCAATGATAAATTGGTCGGCGATGGCGAAGGGTAAAATTGGCAGAACGAGAAGGTGATGGAGAAGGTAATAGTTCGGTTTAGATTCGACAAATCGGTAAGAAGGCGAAGTTTCGAGTTTTATCGGGGAGATTGTAGCAACGTGGATGTAATCCGTGGCGAATAACGTTCTTTGATGTCGTCCTTGAGGAATCCGGGAACGCTGGCAGGGAATATCGATATTCCACGGCTGTATCGCACGAAATTTCAAGCATGGCCGAGCCGTTTGATGACAAACGCACCCTCGCACGCAGGGGGTGGAAATCGAAATGCGTCCACCCCGTCCGCCAAAGGGGGACGAATTCGACCAATTGATGGGTTTGGGGGCCGATGTCGATCAATCGACAAACTCGTAGCTCAAAGCCAATGGCCATTCCTATTCCACTGACCCTGTTTGTTCGCCGCTTGTTTTACCGATGAATCGAGTTTTTTCATCCTGTGCACAACGATCGTCGTGAAAATACTGCTTTCACGGTAGGTATGAAATATGTGTTTCGAAAAGACCGATCCCTCTCTGTTCATTTTCACTTTTAGTCCTGTTTTTTCCCAGCAAACAAACTCCCTCTCTCTCTCTCTCTCTGTCCGTTGCTAACGAAATC
Source organism: Eufriesea mexicana (assembly GCF_001483705.2). Taxonomy (NCBI): domain Eukaryota; kingdom Metazoa; phylum Arthropoda; class Insecta; order Hymenoptera; family Apidae; genus Eufriesea; species Eufriesea mexicana. The sequence goes on from NW_016909080.1 coordinate 1,592,647, forward strand.
TTCATGAAGATTATTAAATTACCATGCACGTTCGTAGGAAGAATCTATCGCGAATAATAATTATTTAATTTCCCCCAAAAACTAAATTAATATACTAGTCGATATATTATATTTACTGAATTATTACATATGTTTGAACAACATATGGTAATGAACATGTACACATATACAATATCTTTCTACGTAACTCTCGATAATATACTAATTACATGTAAGTATACGGAAGAAATATAAACTGTAGATCCCAAGTTATGTTAATCCATAACATACGTACCTAATACAGTGAATGTCACAGTGGTCACCAGTCACCGACGATTATTTGCGGTATTTTTTGCCATATTGTTTGATAATTGGTATAAAAAATGCGTAGCAATTAACGTGCTAATATAATCCAGACACGAATACCTTAAACTTAATCACCGATGACCACTGACAATACCTAATACAGTGAATGTCACAGTGGTCACCAGTCACCGACGATTATATTTGCGGTATTTTTTGCCATATTGTTTGATAATTGGTATAAAAAATGCGTAACAATTAACGTGCTAATATAATCCAGACACGAATACCTTAAACTTAATCACCGATGACCACTGACCACCCTTTTCACATCTGCAACCCCCTCTGAGGAAATCTCAGTCAGATCCATCCGGTCCGAAGTAAAATCGGCAAATGAGCTGCACCTACTACCCCGAGCCTTTATATAGCCGAGTCGACTGCCGAAATTGGCCGAAAATTCACGATGGTTACCGGTTCCTCGCGAATGACACCCAGAAGACCGCCATTAAAAACGCGCTATCGCATCTCCAACTCTCCTCCACCGTGCCAGATCCCATATATCTTCCAAACCTCCAAAGATAAAAATAAAAAAACACGGAAAGAAAGAAGAAGCTGGAAAATCTTAAGGAGAGCAGGAGAAAGAACGGATGGATGACAAGGATTTGCAAGTCGAAGCGATACATAGCTCTGCAGATTTTCTCCTTCGAATAAATTCCGCGAGTATCGGCTTGACGCGGTCGCGTACACGGATGCCAAGGTAAACAAGAAAACCGATCCCGGGCCCGGCACGACTTTGCGGCTCGTGGTTCGTTGTTCGAGCTTGCCTGGCCGCGGAGTTTGCTTTTGTACGCGGAATATCCGGTGAAACGAGCCGGCCGCTGATTCGATCGGACAGCAGCATCGCAGGTACATATCGCGTTCGTGGCGCCCTTCTCGCGCGCATCCGGAGAGGCAACCCTATCCGGCTTCTGTCTCGTTCCTCCACCGTTTAAAAGCCTCTGCCTGACCTCACGCCAGCCCAGCCATGCTCTCGCTTCGTCTCTCCAATGTCGTGAAAACGCGGCCACAATGCCAGGGAATCCCAGCGCCTTTATCCTCGTCCCCGTGAGCGTAATACGCTTGGTCCGTGCGGTTAGCCTAACCGCCGCGCTACCCCGCTGTCTTACCTCCTTCCTCCTATGCCCCTCCTTTTTTCCACGACGAGCCATGCGTGAGTTATTAGCATATGGTATCATATTTTCGATGGATCCGGCAGATAGAGCCGGCCTGACGATTATCGACCGCTTTGGCAGCGGGATACGTTGTTTCCTTCTTTCATCATGCGAAATCCGATTGCTCGAGGGGGTAGCTGAGTACATATTTCAGCGATTGTTTTTGGGTTTAGATGGAGATTGGTTCTGGGTTGCGTGCATAGATTCTCATAGCACGAGGTTCCATGTGTGCATGTGTTCCATTTATTCGGTCGATTTGGCTTTGATTTTTAATTTTATTCCTGACGTATTTTCTTTTTTGGGGTAAGTCGATAGCGTTATCATTCAGTGTGACAAAGTATGGAGATCGAGGTAAAGAAATGACTCTCTTTATGATATTTTACTATTTACATTCCACCAAGAGAAGATTAAAATCGACTAATCCTTTTGTCCAGCTCCTGTCACCCAAATCCACAGACGGTAACCATAAATCAGAACTCTCGATCCTAATTATTCCTCCAGTTACGTACGATCCCACCCTTGAAACATATACACCCGGTTTGAAACGATTATATTCATTCTTCCGCGACAAATGCGATACGGAGCGACAAAATATCGCTTACTATTAAACACAGTTCAAAGAGTGGCGCAAATTTTCCCCTGTCGTTCGTCAAGAACACTCTCACCCCCGCCCCTCTCTCTCTGTTTCTCGTTAACCCCTTGGGAAATCCTCATTACCAGGGAACACAGATCCACGGGGGCTGCGATGGACGTAAATACAGCATTAAATATACGAGAAAATTATTTTTGCCCTGCGAGGCCGGCTCGAGTTTTAGACTGCGTCGGGGTGTCGTTCCCGAACGTAAGTCAAGTTGCTGTAATTTCATAGCGTGGCAGCGCCATCGCGAGAAATAAGCGTTTGGCGCCGCGTGCAGTTGATTGTGACGTATGATACTCGTACATTATGCAGCTCGCGCTTCGTCTCGGTTTCGAGTTTCGACATTTTTCTCAGTGCTTTATTACACGCTCGAGATATTTCTGCCCCCGCCGCGATACATCCGCGGCGAAACGGACACGGACAGGCCCGTGTACGCGCGCTTACACGCGTATCTATATGTATTTTATAATAGTCGTAAAGAGGAGAGAGCGCCGTGTGCCCGCGAATAAAACAAGAGTTATTATACGCGCGATATTGCATTCCGAGGAACGGGTCGCCTTTTAAATCGCGGATAGTAAAAATTCGCTTTATCGTCCGATCCGTGGAGAAAGTCTTAAGTATCGTTTAAACGCGCTAGTTCGAATTAAAACCACGGTTTCAACGGGGTTCGTTCGAGGTTTATTCGCTCGTCTTTGGCCTGGCTTGCCGGTTTCCAGAAACGCAGTCGAAATCGTCTCGAATTTTGATTTCGAACAAGAAGGTGAGTTGTGAGATCAGGGATGAGACTTTACTCGTGTCGGATTCTTGAGAAGTGTGATTTCATTTGCGTCTGACGATACCGACGAATATATTCGTTCTGTTTTTCAGAGATTTTTAAGAGATATTCGAAATAATATTCCATCTGTTTTATTTCACGTTTAAATTAAATATTTAGGTTACGATGAAAAAATATTTTGCATAAATAAGCAAAGAATTATTTCGCTTTTGTTGGATGATTTTTAGGAAGTACTATATTTCATTTTGAATTTGATGTAGGCTATATTCGGTTTATTTAATTTGTATTTACCCGCATAATTAAAGTAATAAACTATCGAAGAAGGATTAAATTTGTCGTATATTCAAATTGAATAATAAATATAGTAAAAGTACCTATAATGTCCTAGATCGACGTAATAAATTACAATATAATATTACTTTGATGATGCATACTTTTTATGGAAAAAAATTCTGATGTATCATCAATGTTGGGAAACTTCCTAATAGATTTGAAGTTAAAAATTTGAAGGATCCCGGTAATTCTATCAAATTATGATACATTGATTACATTGTACTCTAAAAAGACTTTATTTCATGGTCCATTAAGATTCAATCTCTTGGCATCCTTAAACTTGCCACGACAAACAAAGGGGAGTCTCTTGATGACCTCCGTTGAGATTTAATTAATCATCTCTGTAAAAAGGAGCTAGTAGCCTAGAAGCCCGTAATAATCAATACGAAATAATTGCTCTCTGCGTCTAGACCATGTCGAAACTGTTACTTTCTTTCTAAAATGGACGAAATTTAAACGAAGAAAATTGGTAACTACCCCTCGGCACAGGGGTAGTTTTGAAAACTCTCGGCAGCACGTCAGACCGATCTAGTGGTGAATCTGTAAATGACACCAGCGTGGAGGAAGTTGGGGGTCGATAAAACAGCTCACCCTTTTCGACCCTCCATCGCATCGATGCGGCAGAATTCTTTCTTAAGGGGTAACTTTTTTTTCACAGCCAGCGACTCGCTCGGTTCCGAATGGTACTACGCGAAATCCGTTTCTCTAACCCCTGGATTTCAACCCTGTCAAGACTTTTCCGAAGAAACGAAGATAACGACGCGTAAAATATTTATTTCGTATTTAAATAATTTTTCTTTTCACAGATTATCAGTATACTCTTTTACTGCCACTGTGTTGAAGAAAAGGTTGATATAATTTTAACGTGTGCTTTTTATTAAATTATTTATAAATTATGAGGACGTATCGCGTATTGGATTGAAATTTCGACAAAATGCGAAGAGCTATGGCGAAAGACGGAGTTTCATATCACATTTGCACCTAAAATCGAGCAACCAGACGTTCTCTGATGAATGTCGGGCTCGAGCTACCCGTTAAAGGGTTAACCGACCCTAATATACATAATGCTCACTCCTAGGGTTAGGCAACCTAACAGACAACTGTGTCACATCGGTGTCGTAACACGTAATGACATTCCGTCTCCACTAAATGTCTAATTATTCGCATCCATCCAGCCAGGAAATCATCGAATAATTACAATTTCATAAACCAAAATTGATCTCTTGAAAAATATCGTTTATTAATATACTCGTGCTGAATGAATACTTTTCAAACACTTTGAGTTTACAATATTTTCCTTAATAAAACACTAAATAATTGCCTGCTTTTAAACTCTAATAAACCCTAATAATTTTCTCCCATCAATGATGAAATAAAATAATAAAATAACAAAATAAACTATGAAATCTGTAATTTTTAAAACTCTTCTCGTTTTCCATCTTCCACGCTTACGATCACCGCATCTTTTCGCGTAAGCATCCCGGAAATTGCAAATACAAAATACTTCTTGCATCCGCGAAAACCTGGACACGGCAATTCGCAATTTCACGGGTAATCAGCTTGTCTGATCTCCAGGCGTTTCGAATCGCCGTATAACGCAATGACAGTCTAAAACGTGGAATCCTCGGCGATTTAAAAAGCGTCATCGTCATTAGGAACAGGTATCGACTCGATGACCGCGGCATCCTGCAAGAAGGATCATTTCCTGCGACAAGAAAATTGTATCTATCATATCCATCGAACGAACAGACGGGAAGAGGCGGACTCGATGGCTGCGACTTTTTATTAGGGAGACCAGAACCCTTCATTACGTGGAACACCTTTTGTCCATCAGCAGTGGGCCCGCTACACTTTCGTTCGCCTTTCTGTAAAGGGAAATGACCAAAAGGTCCGAGGAATTCCTCGCGACGACTAAGGGAAAAACCGTCAAAGACCGTTCATTTCGACTTTGTTAATGACGGGATCGCTAGCTTCCTGATACCCAAGGGCTTTACATTATCCGCCGATTCCACCACCTTTGCTGGCTCGTTAGGGGACAATTTACTGCGGGACTGTTCTCTGTGCTTTTTGATCATTCTGAGATAATTATTTGGAAGGCGCGGGTTCAGCAATATGTCACAGAAAATTTACCGAATTCGATCATTATGGATGCTTCGATATAATTTTCATCCGACCGCTGAAATTCAATTTATTATTTTTACACTTTTATTCCATAGAAAAATTTGAGTCTTGATTGTAGGTAGTCATCGTCTTTTTAATAATTCCATTTTAATTAACAAATTGTCAAACTATCCTTCGAAGATTCATAGGATTCAATTTAAATTCAGTTTCTCGCAAATTTTTCTACTCTATGAAGATATTTTGTTTCTTGTCATCATCTTCGATCAGCAATCGTGTTCGTAGTTCCTTGGGTATTTTTATTTTCCTGAGACAATGATGCGATCTAATTTTTCTTAACTAAGATCCCGAATATCTAGCCTCGAGGGAAACCGAGAAAGAATCAAATAATTTCTTGCGACTTTATGTCTCCTTCTTTCTCTCTCTCCGGGACATTTCGTTACGAAATTTACGGCTGCCTCCTTGATTACAAATTCACGCGACTTTTATCACGGCTCTTCACTCCGTCAGCAAACAACGGCAAAGCGAACAAACGGGGTCGGGAAATGATTCAACGTGGTTTCCTCGTTTTATCGGCCAGCCATCCGTATACACTCTGAATTCTATAAACACCCCGCGTAATTAGTTGCGTTTGTCGCGTGAACATCGAGGACATTACGATGCTGTTTAACGCACGCGTTGGCATTTCAATTTGGCCTACTGCTTACTTATGGGGCTGTTTGCGCGCGTTTATACAACGTGAATCAACAAGGCACCAAATAATCTGACCATCGTTCCTCGTAAACAGCACCCCTTTGCTAATAACTGTTAGCGGTTACGAGCGTTTATCTGTTTGCTTGTCGCAGGTAGAATCGAACTGTCTGCCCAAACCCACCCCTTTATCGTGCTGGAGAAATAGGAAAAATACACTTTGTTACGTACTTCGTGTTGCAAGTACACAGGAATCGAATCTTCCACTTTCCGTGAAAAAGATCTTTGGCTGTAATTCAGATAAACATTTCTAAGACGTCCCCAACTTGGAATACTGCTTGCACCCTCTAAGTATGGACTACCAATAAAAGAAAATACTGGACAAATATTTTTTAGAACACTAAACGCTTCGGTAAATTATTTCATAAACTCAATCGTCAACATTTGGGAAGACTACTCTGGTTTATAATTCTCATTACTAAATATTACCTATCCTTTATTACCTATTATATTACCTATCCTTCGATATATTTGAAGAACGAAAGATTTATTATTAAGTTTGAAAAAATTTCCGGATATTGGCAATGATACACGTTGCCGTATTTTCTATCAATTTCGCGAAGAGGGTGGCGTGTGACGAAACCGCAATGGCCGACTAGCGGGATAATGAGACGTCTCGATCTGCGATTGCGGGCCCCAAGATAGGGATATCGCGATTGGTAGTAAGAGGTAGCCGGGATTTATAATTGATGAGGGCTGTAGAACGACGCCGAGGTGTCGTTATCCGCGCTGACAAGATAATACTCGCGAAAGCCGAGAGCTCTCTCCTCTTTCTCTCCTCTTTCTCTGCCAGCCTCTCTCTCTCTCCCTCTCTCCTTCTTTTCTCACTTCGTCCCTCTGCCATCCCTTCGCCCACCCACTCGTCCCGCCTTTCTCACCCCGATAGCACTCCTATTTCCCTACGCTCGAGGGCCCTCTCTCACCTGACAGCCCTTCAAGGAACGACCGACTACCACGATAACGACCAGCCACTATATGCATGCGAATACATTATATAACGGCGACTGTTACGCCTACTGAAAAGTTCCTGTCGCCCTGCTTACTATTGCCAAGTACAAGTGCGAGGAAAAAATGGAAATGATCGTTCTAGCCACGAATTGTTTTAATATCGGTACAACTATGATCCCGATGGGTCTGGAGCAGATAGATAAATAGAAACGACATCGTATACGACTGGATAATCGAGGAACTATTAGTTAAGCATGTTGGTAAAGATTGGGTAACATTTTGGTAAACCGTAGAAACGATATTGCGAGTAATTGTTATTAATCACAGCGAAAGCTAGCGTTAAAATGGAAAACAATGTGCGAGATTGTGAGTATCGTTGGGGGGTGTTTTGGTCTGTGGTTTCAATGGTACAATTAACAAGCGAGTTAAAGTCCGTGATTCGGGATATTCTAATCGAGATATGCAATTACCTCCAGCATGCAGATGTTTTTGATAAAATTAACGCTGACTTTTATTCGGATAGAAACGCGATTATATTGTTATCATCTATGCGTGATGGATTTAGCTACGCGCTACAGGTTGGCTATTTCCACGCTAAAATCAGATTACAATATTATAAGATGACTAAGATCCATGCGAGTTCAACTAATTGTAAGATAAGGTGTTCAAGAAGGTAGATGAAACGGATAGTTAATATTTTTCTCCTTTTTCCTTTCCTGAGGTTTTTTTATTTGAACGAATTTTATAAAAATTCGAATTGCATTTTGTAATGCAAACTACATAAACTCTGCGAGAATCTCACGCGTCCATATTTCGTTGCGCGAGATGTAGCTGCGTAATAGGCATATCCGCTTGGAGATCGGCTTTTCTTCATCTCTAGAAGGAAAAGGTCCGAGATTGCCGCCATTTCCCAACGGAGCACCTTTGATAAGGAAGCTTCGAAGATTTATGTCCTCGGTAACCCCTCCTTTTGCCTTTTTGTCCCTCCCTTTTCAATCTCATACACTCTTACCGTACCCTAAGATTGCACTATAAATACATGCTCGCCCACATTACTCGTTTCAATATACATAATGGAAGCTATTAGTACGACTATCCAAATATTGGAAATGAGAATCTCTGTTTCACAAAATCGACAATTTTTTCAATAAAAACGAAAGCAAAGAAACGAAGATCAGAACAACCGTGTTATGTCACGGTGTTAACAGTTCTTTATGGAGGTTTCTTCGCGAAGGTTGTATTTTCTTATCGTTTTCTCATTTCCCGCAAAAATGTGTTGGAAGAACGTAAGGAGGACGTTTAGACAAGAAACGAGAGACAAGGAAAGGAAAAGACCACAGGGGAGAGAGAGAGAGAGAGAGAGAGAAGAAACTAGAGGGAGCATGAAGATACTCGAGAAAAGGGGGTCGCGAGTATTTCAGGGGAATTGGTGGAGGAGGAACGAGCTCGTTACCTCTTCCTGTCCGTGGATAGAGATTCACCTTTTTCGCGCCATCATCCCCACATCCTGTACCAGCTACACCCCCGCGATTTCTCCTTTCCGCGACCTCGAGCTTGTCCGATAAGGAATTTGATTTAAAAATTCCAACGACTCGCCCTTTTATGTAAATACACGTAGACGGTTCGACGAGCAGGAAAAATCAGCGACGAAGGTGTCTACCTCCCTTTTCTACCCTTCTGCCGCCACTGGTTATATTATTGTTATTATTATTTTTTCTCCCGAGGAGTAAGTATAAAAATACACCAACCCTCGGATACGTGAAAACTTTTTTAATAAAAATCTGCCTTTCATACTTTTTTCTTTTACTTCGTCTAGCTGCGATTGGGAAAAATTAATTATTCGAAATGTAATTTTAAATCAGCGAATTTTCACGTATTTTGTAAAAGAAAAAGTAATGTATAGCAATCTCGAAGTTGCCACCAAGTTTCGTCACAGGTATATACCGTAATTAAACGGATAAATAATACAGAGGAAATGGCATTCATGTTATTCCACCAACTATCCCGACATCCTGAATATTTAATTGAGTGGAATACGAAAATGCAAAGTGCAAAACAATCGAAGAAGAGATGGCGATGGAAAGATCCGCGATCGCGTTATTTCCCCTAACGAGACGTGGACAACGAAAAAAATGTCGCATTTAATATGCATTACGAACGACTGGGTTCAACAGCGTTTTCCCGGAGTCGTTAAGAAAATTGTTGGAAAGTAGGAAATCTGCGGGCAGTGCCGGATCGGCTCCGTGGGAAATAATTCTACGATTATTCTAGGTTAAGTTATAACAGCGGGCCTCGGTGCCTCTTCGAAGGCATCCATATTTATAAGGCTCGCTCGTGAATTCGTCAGCAGTTTCTTCTATAACGATTAACCCGCTCCGTCGCGGTCTTCGTCCCATCGCCGAATTAATGAATGCCACGTTGCTTCTTTCTTGCTTCTCGGTTACATAATCGGCATTATGACTTTCAACAGACCGGATGAACGGCAGAATTTTCTATTAAATTTCATGTCTCTTGTAAATACCGTTTTAATTAACCCGTCCCCGATTGGACCAATTTTAATTGAAGTATCCATTAAACGGTACGACCCATGTACGGAGATATAATTTCGCTTCGTCTCGATTCAGCTCGCAGACAGAAATAAAAAAAGGAAGAGAGAAGGCAAATGGAATAAGGAGGCGAATGTAACGTCTCGTCCAATGATATTTCGAATTTACAAACGATATTGGTCCTGCTACGGACGCCATACTGCTTCGGGATATTCCTAGTCCTTTCCATTTCTTCGTTTGTTTCGTTTGCTATCATCTCCTTGTCGCCTTGGTTCTCAGGATATTTCACCCTCCAACATTTTAATAGATATTTTAATATCGAATAACGATGTACATAAGTATATATATAAATGTATTGGTTACACTTTCAGAAAATACGAATGAGGAAAATTATTTTTATAAATTTAAATAAACGTTGTTAATATAATTTCCAACAAACGTCTGCCAAATAGCCTTAGCCGTTAATTAATTCCTTTCTCTGCTTCCTCACACCTCTACTTTCTTTTTCAATTTTCTCATTATCACTTGAAACCATATTTGTATATATTTCTCAGTCTTCCACCAAATTACGTCAATTTTACTCGACATTTCCCGCCCGGGTCTAACATTTTCCTCTGATAGAAGAAGGGTTAAATTCATTCGCATAATCTCGGATCTGAACCCGACCTTTCTTTATTAAATTTTATTATTCCATACGACCTGCACTCGTTTCCTTCCCTATATAATTAAATCGCAATGATAATAATACCAGCGATAATTCGTATTTCCATGGGTTAGTCTTACGCGGAATCGTGGAATCTGCCATTATAGAAAGACGCAGCACCCCTGGAGGTGGCGTTCGCGCCGACAAAAGCTTCTCCGTCGGCGTGGCCGAGACAGAAAAATATTTTCCGTAACTCCAGGCCACAAGCCGCGTTCGTTCGATCGAAATCAACCGGCTAGGGGTGCGACGACCTGTCTGAAAACTTCCACCTTAATGGATCGAATATCGACGAGGAAGATGAGGCTCTTTTCCGCGGAAAGTCCACGCTGGAAGCACTTATGTCCTTTACGATGCTTCCATTACGGAGAACATTACGTGACGGCGGAAGAAAGGTGGGAAGGGACGCGGAAGGCAGATAGGGAACGAAAGATGGGCTGGTCGCACACGCAAATGCGAGTACATAGGTACGATGTGCCGGGCAATTAACTTAATGTCTTGAAGCCATTAGCCCGTCGTCGTTGATGCGACGCTTGGTAAACAGTATCTGCTCGTCTTGATTGTGTACTGGACTTGTCGCGGGACAACAAAGAGGAGCCTGGCGGAAGAAAGAGGGTGAGAAGGGGTGAAAAGGCCGATTCGCGCTCGTGTGACCACGCGTTTACTGGTCAATCGAAAATCGATCGGGCTACTTATTCGCTCGAATTTTAGTCCTCCCATTAGGACCATAAAGCACCATAAAGGACCATGTATGACCATACACAGCGTTGCAAGACACGTATATGCTCTTATTCTACTCCAAGGTATCAGAAATAACAGAAGATGAAGGAGAAGATAGAGGAGAAGGATGAGGTCGAATGTCGAATGTTGAACGTTGATTCCTGTATGGCTTCTCGTTACTTTTACGTGTCTTTTGTGGTAGTCCTTTTCGTAGACAGTTATAATCATATGTATACGTAGAAGTGCGAGCTTCTATAGTTGGAGTTGGGAAAGTGGTGTCATTGGTCATTTATATAGAATATGAAACTAATTAATCCCAACACTCGAGTAGAGTGAAATTTTGGAGTCTTGAGATTTTTGTTGGGGCTGGATTGAATATGAATTCCATCGAATTTTTATTTTATTCTCTAGACTTTTTCCCTACTTTAACCTAATTGCTTCTTTCGAATCACAAGTATCCAAACATGTCTCTTTTTTTACCTTCTCTTCCTCTTATTATCTCGTAATTATGTCATTAATTCCGAGTCACGTATCCCATTATTCGCATAGTATACTTACTATTCATATAAATATTAATTTATATAATTCTATGCTTGTGAGGAAAAACACCGCATATTTTCATTTTCAATCTTTATCCATTCCTGTTCTCGTGTTTTGCAATCGAATTAACACTTTAAACGAATCTTTGTTCCCCTGACCAAACGAAAATAAAGCAATTAAAATACCCAGTAACCGAAAAATTTAATTTCTCATAAATCTATCTCAACGAACACCACCTTTCCCTCGGTCGCCCATTTTTCTCTCTTTTTTTTTTCCGATTCTTAACATACGCGACTACTTATATGGAGCGGTAAAAATAAATTTCCATGCGAAGATGACTATCTGGACGGAAAGAGCGGATTCTCGTCGGCGAACTCACGCGTTGGACACTGTCCAGCGCAATTCGTTGCGCTTAATGGTCCGCTATCGTCCAACGCGAGGTTTGAGGAACGACACGTGGGTGCTATGGTCACGTGCAAACGCACCCTGGCCAGGTATACCTGCACGCCATCGCGCGAGCGCGCGCACACTTTCATATTGCATGGAGAATCACCTGCTGCCTGTCCACATGTCGCCCGCAGGCAAAATCGTTCAACCGACACCGGGCCCATTCTCGACCAATCGTCTGTTAGATTACACCACTTTTTATTCCTGCTCTCGGTTTTCCCCGGCAAGATGAGCCGGCAAAAACCGCCGCACAAAGTGGCGCGCCTCTGCGAACCGATTACTGTCAAAGCCCATCAGGGATCACCGAAGACGTATCAATTAATCTTTGGTCCCGGCAAGTAGACGCGGACTCGGCGACTTCTTTGGACCTTTGAGTTTCGAACGGACCTGGAAATTGTATTAAATCATTCGCCGGCTATCCGCCATATCTGGGAAACATCGATTTGCTGATCGAGGCGAAAGGTAATGGAGAGATAGCAGAGAGATGGATGGGTTTTTGGGTAATTGATTTGGATCGCGAGAAGGGAGAGTCTGCGACGAAGGAGTGAGAGGGATAATGGTCCTTTGTAGCACAGGAATTAATTCTTTTGTCGTGCAAGTTCCTTGGAGCTGAAGACATTCCTGGTACTGCAGGCAAGGGAGAATTTTATTTGAAAAAAGGTATACACACGTTAAATCTTTGGACTTTGAGAATCTTTGCTACGGCTCTTCGAGAACTGTAGAATATCCTTGTCATGGGAAACTTGTTGCATGCCAGAGTTTCAATTTATTCGTACGATAACTTTCACTTCCCCTCGAACATCCCCTATATATTTCTTTTCTGCAGCCGACAAAGTGTCAAGGGTTAAATATAGTTTTAAGAGTAGCCACAGAAAATTTTGAGAATTTCCTTGGATATTTTTTCCCAACCGTGCGACAAACATCTATTACGCTTCCAATTCTCAGCCGTCAGGACCAAGCGACCTCGAAGGATCAATCGATGCGATAAAACGGACTTCTAACCTTCCTCTGCTATCACTTCGATCGCTCGCAGCTTAGGCTCTTCGGAACCGACCTTGACTCAAGAGGAACGCCGGTTTGTTCATCGTCTAACGCTAAATTAGCGAGGATCTCCACGAGCGGAAGAAGCCACGTCTATGCGGCGTACCTGCTCTTCCTTTTTCGGCTCTCAAATTGACTCGCGGACCAATTAAGCTTGAAGAATCGGGGGCTGGCAAAGGACGTTCTCACGCTCGATCGGCGTACTCACGCGCGTTTATGTGTGCACGGAAATTCACAAGCCGGAACCGTATACCCAGCCCGCGAGGTGTATGCATGTGAACGTGTGTATACGCGTGGTAGGCCACGGCCTCTGTGTCTGGTCCTTTTAGAAGACGATCTTCCAGACGATTTGCTCTCGAGCCGGTCCTGAAGTGGATCGGTGTCCGTTCTTCAGGATTCCGGCAGATTGAGCCTCGTTCATGGTTCACCTCACGCCAGAAGACTCTGTTATGCTTCGTCTGACCGATCTTCCATCATTCTGCCACCTCTATAGTTTCTTTATATATCGACTGACAACGACTTTGTCGCACGCCCCTGTGACTGCAAGTCGCAGATTTCCTTTGACCGGTCGGTCAAGCTGATTAAAAAGTCGAAAAGGCTGCTCACCCTTGCCCGATTAGGCTCCAGAATTACGTATATTCGTGTCTTCGATTCGTCGCGAAATCATGTCTACGAGACATCTGGATTTTCTTCGACTGAGTAGGGTGGTCGAGATGTTTTTATTTCTTTATAACTCGAACTTTAAAGTATCACTTTAATTTTCATATTTTCTAGTGTGTGGTGGTTCTCAAGAATTTAATCCAAATTCTTATCACAGCAAGTCGATGCGATATCCTATTTTACCCTATTTTTCATCATATAAAATGCCAATATTGGGATGCTACGTTATCGTATATGATTTGCAAAATAATTTACATAATTCTATAATAAAATGTGAAAGAAAATTTATTCAACTATGTGATATATAGATATACTATTTTCTGACGCTATTTACCAAAGGATATTGAAATTTTTAACAAAACTCTGCTATAATTGCTCTAATTCTCACTCCCAGCGATATGAAATGAAGTTTCGCTTTCCCTTCCGAATTATTCCAAAGCAACAATTAATATCTTTCGACGCGATAGAACAAAGGGAATCTGAATCCCAACGAAGCAGGTAAATAGAACGAAAGCGGAAGAGACGGTCGATCGTCTGGTTTTAATGCAGAGACAAATGGCTACGGTCGACCTCAATTATCGGCAAGAGGAGTCGCGGCGGGTAGGCCTGCTAAACGTTGTCTTTCTGGAGACGCGATATAATCGTGGGGTGATACCTAAACGACCCTCGAGTAGGGGCTAGGGACAGCCTAATTAACGTCATCCTCCGACGAAGGCGAGCGATTCGCTCCTGTGAACGTAAACAAGTCGAGTTAGACCCAATTATCGAAATAGAGTATAGAATTAAGCAAGATATTTAAAAGAATACCGCTCGCAAATGACTGCCTATAATGGCGGATGTCATTTTCGTATATACAAACTGTCCAAGCCTTACATACTTAACTCGACAAACGAAGATACGACGTTTCGAGAATATCGTAGATTATAAAATACTATTATAAAATTCAATTACGCCGAACATGCGAAATAAATATTTAAAGGATCCAAAAAGACCATTGGCGACCGAGGATACTTGATGGTCGCGTCATTAGATTAGCGTTATCGATATTCCTGACTACTTTAAACTGGGATGATGATACATACATAATTATAAAATTATTCTTCAAAATTAAAATGTCGAGATTCGTTCATGAAAGAAATGATTTTTATCGTACTGAATGCACCAAGGAGAGGTGCACCACTGCAAGTAGTATGTATTACCAATTGTCAGACTGCAGAACTATATTCTTATCTAGATAGATAGACTTTTCGAATTTGAAGACAGTACTCTAATACCTAATTTCTTTCGTAGAAAATGATCTTTCTTCGCGTTTTATTACCTCTATAGTCCTCGCAACCGTACATAAGTGCAAAGTTGCAATATATAAAATAATGAAATCGCAAATAATTTTCAGCAAGATCGTCCGATATTTTCCTCTCTTTTTAATTATACGTCAACCCCGTTACGTGGAAAGAATATTTCCCTTTTGACCAACCAGTGAATCGGGAGAACGGACGATCGAAAGTATATGAGAGTGTAGGAAAAATGACATTGGCCGATCAAAAGTGTAGGAAAACCCGAATAATTTCCGGCGAGAAAGCATGCTAGGAAGAATATCGATTACGCACGACGATAAACGATGAGAATCACGAACAATCCACACCTTTTTCCCGGTCTCATGCTCTCTACCTCCTGTACGTTCTCAATCATCGTCTCCTCGTAGCGTGGTAATTCCACGCTGAACTCTTTCCTGTCCTGGCGTAACTCGATATTTACACTCGCCTCGCGTTGACGGATCGAGAAATAATTTTGTGTACACGAGAAGAAACGGGAGAAAAAGTTTCGCCTACGCAAACATCGCCTCCTGAGGGACAATTAGAACGGTCCATAACACGGTAGGATATCCAGGCCGTGGCTTCGAGCTAATGTGCTTGCGCGACTCCGATTACATTATACCGTCGCTACGGTGGTGTAGGTATGGTGTAGGTATGGTGTAGGAGACGCGCCACGTGTTACAGGCCATGAATATTGCCCTCGAGTGTCCTCCCTTCGTCGTCTCTCGGAGAACACGCACAATGTTGGTGTTTAGTATGAAAAATGTTAGCAAGCTTACTTTATATTCTCGATTCTTTTTATTCGAGAGCGTACGTTAGTGGAATCACGTGTGCAGTGACAGCGATTGGTATAAAACGGTGTACATATTTTGGGACTATACTGACTGACTCCTGGAAAGGAAGGTCCTGGAAAATCACCGATTCCTGAAAAAGAAAAGCCCACGTGAGTATTTCCAGATGTCTCAGAGCAGAGGCTCGTAGGGTTTAAGCCTGTATCGCATCGTTGATTCCAAGAAAAAATTTTAAAGAATAATTGTCGCAAGTGTATATTCCGTTTTGTAGTACTTTATAGGAAGAAATAATAATTTATAGGAAAATTGAACGAACTTCGTTCAACGAGAATCGGCAGGAAGTATGAACAAAACGTTCAGGTGATCGACGCTGCAGCTGCAGCTGAATGGCTGTCGAACGTCGATGCCCAGGGATGATTTTTAGGGATTTTAAAATATAAGAAAAGCTTCGAATTGTTCTATCTTTATGGCAAAAAAATCCACGAGTGAAAAGGGCTGAACTGCATAATTTGATATACCTTTATCTACCATAAAACGAAAGGTAGGGAATAAATGAAAAATATAATTAAGAATATCGGGTGAAATGTGTTTTAAACCCAGTGAAATGTACTTCGAACTATGTAATTTAATATTCCTCGTTATATCACAAAATGAAAGATAGTGACTGAAAAATATCATTGGAAATACGTATTTTTCGACTAGGAGAATATTTGAGACTGTATAATATGATGTACCTTAAAAGACAACGAATGAAAATATAATCCTCGGACAAACTTGCACCACCGTGAACCGTGAACCTTGGTACCTTCGATATAACGATGATGTGAGCGTCGAAAAACTAACTTCTGGGACAATTATAAAATCCCGAATGATTCAAAAAATTCAGCCATCCTGCAGAGTTGCGTCTAAAAAGTCCAACTTCCGTGTGAAACGAAAGTTAGGAAAATTCGAACGGAAAGGTATGTCCACGATTCTTATTCCTGGCAACATTTCTCCGTGTTTTTGCCCCGCCCTCTCTGCATGAGCTTCGCACACGCGTGGCTCGGCCAACCATGATCAAATATTGATGCCGTGCGAATGTGTTGGGTCACCACCAGCAGCAGGAAGCCATGCTACCACCCTCTGATTACAATGCGAGATAGCGACAGGACTATTAGGCCGTGTCTCGAGAGAAGGCAGTGGTGGTATGGGACCGACCGAGAAACACCAAGGAAAACGTGGATGCCGATGCCTTTCCACCTCGAACACTCGACAGGAAGCTCGTTAATATTTCCTTTCTATTTTTCCTTCCATTTTTTCGGCCATTCGAAAAATTTACAGATGTCATTCTCTTTATTTTTAGGGGAGGAAGAAATGGTGGAAATTTTGTATTCAATATTGGAGTAAAATAAAATTCCATTCAACGAAATGTACGAAACTATAGATCCACTTCTTAGAGCTCGTAAAAACGGAATATATTTAATAAGAAAACGTGAATTAATATTTTACGTGAAAAGGGTGAAAATGAGAGAAATTGTTTCGAGAATGTTGAGATGAAATTTGTTCGTTTAAATCGAAAAATCGATGTGCGTGGTTTGGGTAAATTAGACTT
This sequence comes from Eufriesea mexicana, assembly GCF_001483705.2. Lineage (NCBI taxonomy): Eukaryota > Metazoa > Arthropoda > Insecta > Hymenoptera > Apidae > Eufriesea > Eufriesea mexicana. Next base: position 1,610,050 of record NW_016909080.1, read on the forward strand.
AAAGTACATACAATTGCAGACTAATTTAGGCGCAATAAAATTACTGTTCGTTATTTTAACGAAGAATCGCGTGTACCAGTAATAACAAAAGATTATTCAGCCTTCGCGATAAATTGGAATAATAATGAGCAGTATTGCAGCTGTGGGTTACGAGGCTGAATTTATCTGGATATACTTATTTTTTATCCTCATAGGAAAGAATTATTTTAAATCTTTCATTCTTTCTTCGGTGTGTAAGAAAAAGTATTTCAGAAACATCTTGTTATCTTATTCGAAGAAGAAACAGTTCGCCACGAGTGAAATAAAATGGATTCAATCCTCTATTTAATTTCGCGTGTCATCTATGCAAATCTTTGCTTGGCATTTTTTTAACGAACTTCCATTGCCATTGTATAACGAGACGAAAATAGTGTCTACCCTATAAGTGTATACCCTCGAATCGTCTATACTCGTCTGGACACCTTTAATTGAACCAATCAACCGCGGATTATCCACATTAAGCTTTGCGCTTCGTTTCGCTCCTCGCGCTGATTCTGCTCGCGTAATTTCGCGACTGCTGGATAATTCGATCTGCGGGAAATTTAAGTGGAAAGAAAAGGAAGCCGGAGGGGGAGAACGCTAACCTCGGTATTTCCATTGTCACTTTTATTCCCATGCAATAAGAAAAACCGATCGTTCAAAATCGCGTAATTTAAAATAAGCAATTTTCATAAATCAACGCTCCAAAAATATCCTTACTTCGTCGTATAACCTGCGATAATTTCTTAAACGCTTTAACCTTACTCTCATCACCTCGACTCTGTTTCTTTCGTGTCACGTGTTCATCGTTATCTCCGCCATTACTCGCGAATGGTAGACCGCGAATTTCCGCGATACACACACGCGATCGTGGCGATTCGTAGCACGATCCCGAAACTTAATCCCGCTTGACCCCGCGACAACTTTTCGTGGACGGATCGGTCGCGTCGTCGACAATAAAACCGCAAAACAGGTCGTTCGAGGCGAACGACAACGATTGGACAAGGCTTCGTTGACGAGACCTCCACCCTCGACGGATCTATCCTCGAAACACGATGGCACAGGACGTCGTGGTCCTTCAGGATTGTCCGTGGCCAAATAACCCGAAGGCATCCCAATCCTTGTGGTCGTAGGAGCGTACTGATGAACCGGAGGGAGACGGTTTCGGTTAATCACGCAATTTTCACCGGTTCCTATCAAGCGCTTACCCTCTCACGCAAGGGGGATAGGAGGCCGGTCTTAGGGGGTGAGAAAGTGGCTGGTCGGTTAAAGAACGAAGCAATGGCGCAGAATGGCGGTGGGCAATTGCTCGTAACTCGCTAAACCACCTCTTTCCACCTAGGCTAAACCCTCGATCCAGCGACCAGCAAAACCCCGTTAAACTCACCGACGAAAGCCCCCGACAAAACCTGGCCGACCCTTTGCCAGGGCGACGATCTTCCTTCCTTCCTTCCTTCCTTCCTTCCTTCCTTCCTTGCTTTCCGCCACGAAAGGGTTACCTCTGCTCGTTCACCCCCGCACGGCCATTCTCGGTATAGTGGGAAAAATTAACCCGTTAAAATTTCAAGCCCCCCCAAGAACGATTAATGGTCCGCTAAACGGGTTCTTAGGGAGTCTGGCTTCTTCCGGATCGATCAGACGACCGTGTGCTTTCGATAATCGATCATTAACTTAGGCTATTTATTATACGTCTATATATATTCAATTTAATTCGCGATAGCCTTATTAACGTACAGAGTGATTCGCTTTGGTTTCGAACCAACCTTACCGCTTGAACCTTTGCACCTGCACGCGGTCGTGTCAGATCATCGCGTGAAGACATATAGAGAATGTTTAGTGACGTTTACACGACGGTACTGATTTCGAGGCCACTCTGTAAGATTTGTAACGAAGTTCGAAGACAATGATTCGCTGTAAGAAATAATCTAGAGAAGAGTAACGTCGTTCGTGGAACGTCTTCTTAGCGGAGACAAATTAGTCGGAGGTACAAATTTTTTGATAAGCTTGTCTCGGCGCGACAATCGCGAAGGAGTAAATAACGACGTCAGAAATATCAGTGAAACGAGAACGCGAAACGGATGGAATGCCGTAGGAACGGAGGGTGACGGGAGAAAAGAGGGTAGAAGAAGAAGAGGGACAGGAAGGGTAGGAGCGAAGAAGGGAAAGCAGAAGGGAAAGAAGAGGGAGGAGGGTTGGGCCGGGTAGTTGGGTACTCAGAAACTCACGGAGACCCCCTAACGAGCTCTTTTCTTCCCTTCCTATTTATTTCTGTTCCTTATTTAACCGACCCCCACCAGCTATAATCTGTCCTTTTCCGCCCGGCCGTTCTGTTTCCCTGCTCTCGCGAAAAATACCAAAAATCCTCTTTCTTCGTTGCAACAGCGCCGGCCCACCACCCTAAGGCGCTCGTCTCTCGGCGGAGACCAACCCTCGGCATCGACCAAATAAAAGTGTCGACGGAGGGAGAAGTAAACGGCCGGGGGTAGAAAGGAGACGAGTAATATGTTGACGCATAATAAAACACCTTATCCGACTGCGCCCGACTGCGCTCGCGTCCACTTCTTCTCGTATTTGAATTACAGATCTCACGGATTCCCGATACGCCGCGGCGCGTCATTTCGAAAGTCGCGTTTTTTATTCTGTACCAACGGACCCCGGTTAACGTTCGCCTTCCTTACATCGTGGTGGAAAAAGTTGCACGCTCCGATAATCACGAGGAAATCAAAGGATCCGTGCGAGCAGCGATAAAGCGACCCCTGAATTACAGCCCGCGACCGAGGCGAGCCGAGGCCTTTATTAAAATTTCTTAGCAATTTCCTTCAGGCACGCCGGCAAGTCGTGGCTGGCACGTGTCCTCTAATCCATCGAATATTTCGACTCGTGCAATTTTCCTTTTCTACCCCCTCCAACCCCTCGATATTCGTTCGAGGATTGATCCCACCTAACAAACGAGAGAGCCCGCCTCCCTCCACCACCCCTGCGACGCTCAATCGGGGATTCTCTCGTTCTCTCTCTAATCCTCGTAGGAACCACCGCAGCTTGTTATTAATGAATCTCCATGCGGCCGTTCCTCGACGTAGGTGAAGTAAAAAATGGCGCTCTCACGACTTTGCCACCCCAGTGTCGTTGAGAGGGCGGCCGTGAGGGGGAGGTGAGGCGAGATGGAAGGAAGGAAGGACGAGGGGGGTGAAACTGCACGAATAAAAATGCCCGGTTTCTGAGCGCAGGCCGCCGGGGCAGGGGGAGTGGGAAGACCGGGGCAGAGAGGGGTAGACGAAATGGGGTGGCGTGCTCCAACGACTTGTGATCTGATCAATAAGCCGGTATAGGGGATTATTTTGCGACAGGAACTACGTGTGACTCTTCCTCCGTGGATTTACACGCGATCGACCGCGTACGATCGCTCGATCGCCGAGGGAATTAATCGTTTCCGGTCTGTTCCTCCGGATAAGCCTTCCTTCGAGGATTCACGCACCGAATAACCATTACTCTCGCGCGTCGTCTTCGATTTTTCTTCGATTTTTCTTCGATTTTTCTTCCCCTTTTACGCGAGAATTTCGCGAAAATTTCGCTCGAGACTCGAGACGACGAAACGCGTCGTTCGAGCCAGCCGGAAAAATCCGCTCGAGGTATCTTCCTCTACGCGAAGAACGTTTTACACAGACTATTTCGTAATTTCGCGCGTAACCGTGTTCGTTTCAAAGGAACCGCGACCGACGATGAAATTACTCGCTTTGTCAGCCGAAATTCCCGGCCCCGAAATTTATACTTCCACGTTGCTGTCCACGACATGAAATGTCGTTCTGCAACCTCGAGCCCGTTATTCGAAAGAGGATCAGCTCTATGAGCTGGAGTTCCGCTCGTACGTCTTAGAGAATCTGAGTGGTTCCAATCGGCCAAAATGTACCCGAATGGAAGCCGTTTTTGCATTATCGCGCGATTCTCGCGAATCTCTTTTCGAGGCTAGAACTCCACGACGAGAAAATGAACGTGAAAATTGACGGAGGTTACAAGCCCGTTCCCTCAAATCCCTAGAAAGCCGAGGCTGCTGAAATCCATCGGTCTAGGTTTGTTTGGACGAGCTTGCGAGGCTTTTGGACGAGACTAGCCACCCCCTCGTTTCGCCACCTTGTCGTTGGCTAGAGACCGAGGAAAAGACGCTGTGCTGGGCCTGTCGGGGGCGGCTAGTATTATAGGTATTGGATTTAAAAGTGCTACACATCGATGGCACCGCGGAACGAAAACATTTGTCATCCGCGAACGCGCCAGATTGTTTGTGCTTTCCGCTTTCGCGCGGATTGCTTTCGCGCCGTGCAACGTAGACTGTAAAAATAGAAGGATTCGGGATGCAGTCTGGGAATATACCGTGCACGGTTCTGTACGTGTGTTATCTTTGATCTCTCGTTCGTCCGTGATACGCAAGTTCGAACATCATGCTCGAATTCGTTCGTGTAACTTTTATATTTTGATCAGAGCGGAGGCTAGCTCTTTCTTCGGATGAAAATGCTACCAAGTTTTGCTTTATAAGTACAAATTCCAATTTTTATTTTCGATAAACTTAGAAACGGAGAAATTTAATTCACTGAAGCAAACTTGCTTCTAAATAATCACCCAAGTATCTTCGAAAATATACATGCGTATCTGGTTATTATTCCGATGATGGTTGTATAGTATATTTGACATTTAATAATATCCACGATATCTGACATCCCTGATTACCTTTTCCTATAGGACCACCCTTTATTCTAAGTATCGTCATTGTCTTGTCTCCGCGAATCGAATTGTCGCACCTATTGTCTGGTAAAAAAAAGCTTGGTAGCACTGAAAGGAAAATTTCTGACGGTAGAATTTTGCGGGATTCAATACACTTTTGTTCCACGTTTCTATCTTCGTTCGCCGACCGCGACCTCTGTAAATTTCTCCCATGCCAATGTATCCTTCTGTAACGCTCCTTTCATAATTTTCTAGCGGACAATTCGTATTATTTCTAGCAAAAGAACACGGAATTCATTACTAACGAAATCTACCCTGCGCCACACGGTAGAGAGAAAGACGTATCGCGAAGGGACGAGTGGCAGAATCAAGAAGGAAGGGCAAAGGGCGAGTAAGTAATCGTCAAAAGGGAGACGACGGAAGGCAGAGTAGGTGGAAAGGAGCAGAAGCTTGAGAAAGCAACAGAGAGATAATTTACCAAGAGAAAATATCGCATTGTGTTTTGCGCGGGAGTATTATTATATCCAAGCCGGTATTATCCAGCAAGATGAGGACGGCGAGTGGAGAAACTGATACAGAAGGATAGTCAGAGGGGGTGGCTGAGCTGCGGGAAAGAGAACGGAAAGAAATGGAGAAAGAACCGTGCTTTGTGCTATGCACAATAATCGAGAGAGAACACTCCGCCGCCTGTGACTCTTCCTCCTCGTTGATCATTTCTTCTTCGCTGCCGGGATATCTTCGTCCTTCCAATCCTGCACCCTCCACGGCTGCAACTCATCGGGGACACACGCCCTTTGGAAAACAACGATCGGGTGAAAAAATAATTTATTCCCGGCGAAATATCAGAGAAACCGAATGTCCATTTCTTTTACAATATTTCTACTAAAAACAATCGTGAACAGCGCATATAATTAACCGATTAACGTTAATTAAAAACAATTATTAATACTTTCTACATTTGCACTAACGAATGAAGCAACCAAGATTGGTAACTTTGAAAAATTTTTGTTTGTATTTATAAGAAACAAACAAAGAGCGGTAGGAGCAGAAAATTTATGAAACCAATTTATTAAAGTGTATATTTAAAAACCAAGAAAAAGGTCTCTCTCGATATTATTTTAGCAGAACGATATTTACTTTCTATTTACGTTGCAAATTAATTCTACCGAGTGATTATTATCAGCATCGATGAAAGCAGACTTCTGTCCTATTGTGTATATATACCGTATAATTTTCTATAGGAATTCGAAAAATTTCGATAAAACATCATCTCCGAGTGTAAAGCGAAATATTTCGTTTCTATTTTTCCTGCTCCTTCCAGTAAATTACGAAAGCTTGTAAATACTCGGTGAGACAATGCGCGAAGTGCAACTTACACGATATTTCCATTTGTTTCACCGACACCTCTCGCGCATATCGTATTCGTTCGCGCGGTGAAATATTTGTTGCGTGCACACCCCCTGATCTCTCGAAATATAATAGAAGGCTGGAGCAATCGTCACGCGAGCGAATCGAACGATACTCGAACGAAAAGTCAGGAACAGCACGAATATGTCGGGCAACGATGACGTCGCGGATCCACACCGACACGCGGAGGACGAGTATCGCGAATGGATTATTGAAGCGAATCCGGGAGAAGAGCGATGGGGAGAGACAGGGGGGAGGGGGAACATCGGAATAAACGTAACAGCAGACGAAGCATCGTTATAGCATCGTTATATTAAAACATAGCAATAAGTAAGGTTCCCTCCGTCTGTTCTCTTGCCTTCGATGTCAAGCCCCACCCCTGCAGCCACCCTCTTGTCCCGTGTGCTCGCGGGATTTTTTCATTTCTTCGGATGAAGACGGGACGCGCTCGTAATGTTCCTCGTGGAACAAAGAAGATATGAAATATTCTAAATTCCCCGACAGCTCTTCACGTAGTTGCTAATACGCGACATGTTTCGCGAAGATCGCATTATGCTCGTAACGTAGCACGCGAATAAGAAGTGGAAGTATGATTTCACGAGTAAATTCCGCGTTATAAAAGTTCGTATACACGGGGACACACCTATTGAGCGGGAATAAAAGAATTTTCATCCGTTCGAGATGAAATTTGTGCGAACTATTTGCAGAAATTATAAAGGTATAATAAGTGATGAATAATTGTGCATTAATATTCAAAGTCTCGTTGAAGAGACTTGGGGTGGTAATTTGGGAAAGTTTTGGCTACAGACCAGGACTGATTGAACTAATTTTAAAAATACGCTATTATAATTCTAACGATTATAAGTCGTTTAAAGATGGAAGATTAAGGTAACCTATCGAATCCGTACGTAATACGATTCACTGTTTGAGAAATACCATTATCGTCTAAATTACCATCATCTTCTTGTTTTAAATAGCTGTTCCGTTCAGAAAGAACACACAGGTACACAGGTGCACGTCGATATTTCCAAGCGGACCAGCAGAGCGACTTCTTTCGATATGTTAGAAGCAGAAATCCACGTTGCGAGGCTTAACGTTTTTTTCTCCCTCTGAAACCCGGGAATATCTCATTAGGAAACACCGTACGCGTCTCCACAAAGGGTGGGAACATAATTTTTCCTCCCCCGTGCCCTTTTTTCCTCTCCTTTTTATCGCGTATAATGTACGCAGTTCAAATATAACGATTTTCCCGCGACTGTGTTTGCGAAAAGGAACTCTCCAATTTGCGCGAAACTCGTTTGCCCGTCCTCTCGTTACCTCATCTAGTCTTTTTATCGGGCTTTTAAAAATTTCCTCAAAACTTTCGTATCGGGGAAGGGAGGAAAAACGAAGAAGGAGAACCGGTCCACCGTTACCGGTGTCGCATTTCTCGCTCCAATAAATATTTCTACATGACTTCCAGCTCCCCGCGCGAGGAAAAAAAAATCGCGTCGCTTTGTCACCGGTGTACACGCAACTATTTTACCACGGCTCGTCCCGGCGCATTATAGAACGAAATCACGTGTAATTTGAATTTGTCGCGCGAGCAGAAACAAATTCGCTCGTTGCCGCGTATCAAACGGGACGGCAAGAGTTCTATATGAAAAGAATCTTTTAATTCGCGCCAACTTTTCCTCGTATATTTCCTAGCTCGAATTTGAATATTTCAATTTTTTTTCCTTTTTTCCTTTTTCACTGTTGGAAAAGAAAGGGAAAAATAACGGGGTTGCGCAGACGCAACCGTCCCGGCTCGAATCAACGCGAAACTAACTTTGAAATGAAGGAAAACTAGTAATAGGAACGTTAATTAAGTACGTAATACGAAAATACAAATAGGCGGCTTTCATCTTGTTCTACTCTTCAGAGACATTTTCATAGCTACGAATCATTCGCTTTGAAATATTATCAACGATGTTTCAAGACAAATCACGGTATACTGTTAACAAATTAAGAGTTTACGACCGCTAAGGAGTTCCGAGAATTTCTAGCAATTTTTCTAATGTAACCAACTACTAATGGCAAAATAATATTAGGAAAAGATAACGAAACACCGAGACTAATTCCTAGATTGATATTATGGAAAGAAAAAGAAGAGGTAGATTTGGAGAAATCGTGGAGATTTATCGCACCACGCGTTGAAGCAAGAATCGTTTATGGAGGAGCGAAAAAGGAAAGGAAGCCGGGATTCGGTAGGAAATCAGGACGGTTGAATGGCACGGTGAAACCTGTTAGCTGAGGTCAGGGACTAATTACTTGATTACGTAATTGCCTTCCCGCTCCGACAATCACCCTCCCACAGCCCGTCGCGGCCGGTAAACCCCCCGCTGATTCACCCCTAGCTGCGTGATCCTCACCCTGAACATCTTCCTGAAGGAAAGAACCCTTTTAACTCGAATTAATTCCTTCGACCGCGAATTCTTAAGTATCCATTAACGTGCGCTGTCTAACTCACGGTGCGAGGACCACGATGGAAAAGAAAATGGAAGGTCACGAAAGTGACATGGAACGATTAAACGTGTCTGCAAAGAAAGCAAGTTAATTTATATTATATTCTCTCACCTTCTCGCGAATCTCTTAATTTTCCTCAACTTCTATTCGTGACAGAAATGTGGCATAAATTTCGAAAAGATTCGTGATTTTTCCTACTGTTCAATTTCCCAAATTCGATCACTTCGCGTTAATTTATATACCAACTAATACACGTACATCGAAAAGCACGTGACGAGGAAAGGCTATGAACAAAAAGAGAACACTTTAAACCACATTGACTGTGTCAAAAACCTACTTCCTCGAAATCCACCATCAAACCCACTCACCGTCGTCGCGAGTAATGACTCGGAGCAAGGCCAAAACCAAGAGAAAACCACACACTTGGAATTTCACACGACAACGCGCGATCAATTTCGCGTGTCGGTAAGATCAACGGGAAGCAGAAAACCGGAGGCGCGACATAAAGCAGCGGGAAACAAAGCTGGGAGCTGTATCGCCAAGAAAAACGAAGAGCGCGCGAAAGTGGTTAAATTACGTCTGTACGAGGCTAAAAAAAGGAAAAAACCGACAGCAACGGTGAAAGAAAACGAGAAAATAGAGGAAGGAGCAAAAGAAGAAGAAGAAGAAGGAGAAGAAGAAGAAGAAGACGAAGAAGAAGTGGTCTGAATCGAGGTGCAGGCGAACCACGAGCCTGTCTTCTCCCTTTTGCCTATGCTCTCATCCTCTGGCGCAGTATTGCATAGACGGTAGCCCACGTAAGAGGGAGTATTTATACATAACCAACTTTCTACGGGGTTTGTCGTAGCAGCAGGAGCAGCAGCAGCAGCAGTAGCAGGAAAGGAGGGGAATTGCGAGGGTACCATGGGGGTGTGTTGCTCTATCTAACGTCGCTCATGGAGCTCGTTAGCGTTGCCCGTGGCAACACCCTTACCTCGTCGACCCGCACCCCCAACCACCAAACCACCCCTCGTCTTGCAACTGGCCTATGGGGTGGGGTACGAAAAAGGAGAGGAAAAAAAACGCCATGTCGAGCGCATGCGTGCTCGATTCACCATTCGCCATCGCGTCATGTGTGCGCGATCCTGTGTGCGACGGCGAATAAGGGGCTGAACGGAGGAGAACTGGCGAGAGGCACGGCACAAAGAAAAATTCGGGGGTGTCTGGAGGAGAGATGAAGGATTGAAAACAGCCGGGACGATTGTTTAACGAGCCCCTTTGGGCTGAACGCGTCGCGTTTCCTCAGACGTTACGGCGTCGTTCGCTGAATGCACGCGCATCCCCGAAGCGAAGAATGTTTCACGAGCGAGCCAGATAATGGATCGTTTAGGCGATCCGGCGTTGGATTTGACGGGCTCTCTAATGGGCGTAGATTGCTCGTGGAATGTACGACGGAGAGGTGCTAGTCTAGGACGTAGATGATCCTGTGAAAATGATGCTTTGGTTTGTAATTAGATGCCAGGAGAAAGTAATAACTTTCTACTAGCTTTGGTTACATTTCACCGTTAATTAACGTCTATATTAAGAAAAATTTGAAAAAGTGAAAGCGATAACAGGCAAATTGAATCTTTAAGCTGATATTTACTATATTACTATATGTACTTTTCAATACAAAAATATTTTCTTGTCTTTTTGACTAGTCAGAGCAGAATACCTTGTTCTGTCACGGGGTTAGTCAATCTAAAGTTTAACAAGAATTTCGATGATACGATTCGAAGAATGGTCGAAATAGTACAAAATTACAGACCAAGAATAAAAGTGCCACGATCGGAATACACATTTCAGTCACGAAATTGTACGGTTATATCGAAAGATCGTGTCAAGCGACGGAGAAAATTTGCTTAGGCCGTTGAAGCTCAAACTGAGGAATGGTCGAAATAGTACAAAATTACAGACCAAGAATAAAAGGAAAGAAACGGAGCAAGTGCCACGATCGGAATACACATTTCAGTCACGAAATTGTACCGTTATATCGAAAGATCGTGTCAAGCGACGGAGAAAATTTGCTTAGGCCGTTGAAGCTCAAACTGGAGGACATCAAACGAAGAGACAACCGTGCGTTTCCGCGTCGACGAGCAAGACGCGAGCACTCGTTCTCTCCTTTCTTTTTTCCATAAATTAAATCGCGACTCGAAGATCTCTGCCGGAAGTATCCGAGAAGTCCCTCGTTCGCTTGGGTATTTCAATCCCGGGGCACGCCAATCTCGTTCGACGAACCTAACTCGATGAACGGGTCGAACCGAACATTGGAATTAATAACAAAGTAATTCTTTATTACGCTGGAAGATAAGACCGGTGGTATTAATAATGGCATTCGCTGCTCCTGCACTGCGGTGGATTTCATTAAAAGGCGACCACGGTGTAGCGGAGAACGAGAAACGGGGAGAACGGGACAGCGAGTGAAAGAACGAGTGATAAGAACGGGAGGGATGGAGGAATATGGCAGGCGAAGAAAGGACAGGGAAGAGACGAAAGAGAAAGTAACGCGAAGAGAGAGAGAGAGAGAGAGAGAGAGAGAGAAAAGGAGAAAAGAGAGGAAAGAGAGGGAAAAGAGGAGAAAAGAGACGGAAGAGAAAGACAGAGAGAAGCCAAGGGAACCGCTGCGTAAGCCCAGGCCAGATCCGCTTAGGGGATGTAATTAAAATCGGAAAAATGTGTTTAATGAATATTCATTTGTGCCTCGATCTGCTGATATTAAACGGGCTTGGCTCGGTTCGCTTCGAATATTGCCATCCGCCCCTGTGCCGACGGCACGCGGCCGATTAAAAGAAAGACGAGAAACGGGAAGGGGTACGGAGGAAGAGGGTAGGAAAGAAGAAGAGGAAGAGGTGGTGGAAGTCGGTAGGAGGCTGCGGTGATCCGAAACCGACCGGTCATTGTTTCCTTCGTTCCCTTTCCTCTTTTATTTTTCTTTTTTTTCTTTTCTCCTCTCTTTTCCGCCCCCTACCGCGCGCACCCCTTATTTTTTCCTGTATTTTATCTCGCCGGGCGATATTTTTGCGCGCGGCCTAAAATCTATCGGGTGGCCGGGAAAATATGGCACACGCCGCCGGACGCGGCGCCGCGACGCGATAAAAATTCACGAAGCTTGAAAAACGAGGCTCGCGCGCGATTTGCCGTTTATGCCCGCGGACCGAAACTGCGTTATCTCGCTTTTTACGAGATTTATGCGAGGGTGGGGATATCAAAATAATTGGATACCGCGAGAATTTGTTATCTATAAACAGCCCTTGAACGCTTCGGAACTCTGCCATCCCCCGTTGCGCAGCATCATTTTCCCGTCGCGTAATTTATTTTTACGACGAGCGCAATTGATTCCGCGATCGCGTTTTCGAACAAGGAAACAAACAGCTCCGCGCGAATTTGTGCGACAGTTTACAGACGCGATCGATATTGTTCGATATCCGGATGAAGCATCGTTCGATCGATCATCGAACGTGCAACGAGAAAAGGGGGGTAATACTCGTACGAAAGGTGGATGCGGAATATGGACGAAACGCGAGGATCGTAATACAGGAATGAACGTTCGACGGCGTGCTGAAAATTTCATTTCCGAGATTTTAATATTCGCTACTCCTCGGAGGAACCCTCGGCCGAAGACAAAGAGGACCTGTTTCTTTGATCTTCGCTGCGAGGCTAACGGAACATTCGACCAAGTAAGCTTTGGGCTGACTTTGAGATTCCAATCGCGTCCTAGACTCCTCGATATACGTATATAGCGTAGCACTGGATAATACGGAAATACCTTATGTATGCGAAATCAAAGTAAACCGTTCGAACGCAATTTTCGTAACGTTGATAGATCAATAACGAACACTGCTGTGTTCCACGATAACAATCGAAATCGAGAACGACGATAAAAATTTCCCCGAAATTCAGATGACATACAGGATTGTGTGATCGATGAAATCGAAGACGTCCAACACCGATACCAATTTCCTCGCTTGTTCCTTCATCTTCCTTCGAATTTCGAGGAAGAATACCTATTCGAGTTCATCGAGATTCCTTAAACGATGTTTCGACGATGTCTCTGATTTTTCTACAGAGAAAAAAATGTGGAGACGAAAAAGCGTTTGGTGCAGATCACCCACGGCTTCCTCTCGCACAGAAGCGTTGTTGCCCTCTCTACTGGTCCGTTTCATTTCCAGGGGCGATGCGATTTCGAGCGCATAAATCGCCAGCAGCCAGGAACAGAAAACATTCGCGACCACCTTCTCTTCTTTATCTTCCTCTTCTTCGTCGCCGACGTCGTCGTGGCCGTGCTCCTTCGTCTTCTTCGAGGGTTCTGCCTACCCTTGTCCCGCTTTTCTTGCCCAGAGGGTGCCAGAGAGGCAGAGGTGGGCGAAACTTTCCAACGAATTTGCATGTCGCTCTCCTAACGATTTCCTTCTTCGAGGAGAGAACTCGGGCTTCGTCTCGTTCATCGATAAAAGAAATGACGTTGAATAAGGTCCCCCCTTCGCTTCTATGCGAGATACTCGCGATAACGTCACGGGATTCGCCCCAAATATATATTTTCGGGGGCTCATCTTGATACGAAGATTGGTCCTGTTCCGCCAGACCGGAGGGACATCGATACTGTTTAACGAGAACGCGAAAAACCGGCTGCAGCCTCGTGAATATTCATCAGCTGGGTCGTGAAGAAGGTTTACGACCAAGTGATCGAGTCATCTGCCTACTCGCGCACGCGATGCTATGCAAACCGTTGAAGGAAGAAAACGTGCAAGGTATTTCCGTCTCAGGACATCGAACACGTCTTTAGGAAGAATTTCGAAGAGGCTACCGATTTCTTTTCGTGCCCGCGTTATATTAAATCATCGATGATCCCATCGATCCTACGCGTTAATTACGCGAAGAAGAAACACGGAAACTCCAAACCACGACACGTCAGCGACGAGACAATTCCCACAGCTTGTTGACAAGAGACAGAGAGTCAGCGTGGATACCATTTGCTGGATTTCCTCTTCTCTTTTTTTTTTTCCTCCTCCTTCCGACCGACAGCCCCTCTAGTTCCCCTCTGGTTCCCCTCTGGTTCCCCTCTAGGTGCGTTTATCTTCCATACCCTATTGATCCGTAAGTGATGGTGCTCCGGAAGGTGGAGGGTGTCCCCTGACGGGGGTGGATTGGTTCCAGGGCTGGGTAAGGGCGGTAGGTGGTTTTCACGGTGAAGGGAACGGAGGTCGAACTCGTACTCGTACGATTAGATCGGATAAAAGAGAGAAGAGAAAAATTGGAAGAGGAGGAGAGAAAGGGGGTGATAGAAGAAGAGAGAAGGCTCTAAAAAACGGGCTCGCGGAATGAAATAATAATATTAAGATGGATAGGGGCGAGGGTGCAGGTTCTTCTGTAGGTGACGAGGGAAGGAGAGGGCGAAAGGGATGGGTGACAGAGGCTGACAGTGACGCAAGAAGCTTTTCCATCATTTTCAAACCGCCCTGGTCTAACCTCACCCTTGAAACGGTCCCAAGCAAATCCATACGCTGCTATGCTTTCTCTCTTTCTCTCTCTGTCTTCCTCTCTCTCGTTCCCTTTTTCCCCTTCTTTCTCTCGAGACGTGCTCCCTATATCGCGAGGGATGAAAGCCCGGCTAACCAGGTAGACTCGCTCCCCGCGCGTAACTCGCGTATTTAATATCGACGTTGTTTTTACGCGTTCCTGGAAATGTTTGCCGTCCCAGTAACAAATAACCAAGATATTACAGCGGCAATTTGACCGTGGCTCTTTTTTATCGCCGGTAAACTTGAGACCGTCGACCCCGGGGGAACCGTGTCGGTGCTGCAACTCGTAAACACGTCATAAACATTCGTTGCGGTGTGTATTTTTAAATTGACACGCGAGTTGCTAAAATAGCGTCGGCGGGTATTTATCACGGTCGATGCTCCTCAAGTACGATATTTTTATCGCGCGTGCTTCGAGGAACAGCGTGTTAAAAAGTTCTCTACTTAAGGACACGAACTTCTTCGAGCGTTTGACCACCCTCTGCAGCTCTGCGCCCTACAAACAGGGGTGGAGATCTCGAAGTGCCCCAATGCTCCACATCCCCGCATCATGGCCATCGTACCAGCGGCCATCTTTACGAGGAACGCCCGACAAACGACAAACGGCAAACGGCAAACACGTCGAATACGTTACGAATCGCGATGATAAATATCACAGAGTTTCAACTTTATCGCACCCTTTTTAATTCGCACAATCGCGATTATCGCGAAATCGTCTCGGGTAGTTTTATAATACGCGTTAGGAAAACGCGTCGCACTTGTACGGAAAGCGTGTTCTTTGTTTTCGCGGCGATTAGCAGAGAACAGGTTTACCGAACGCGAGTTGCTCGAAAACTGGTCGCTCCAGGCCCAAGGTGGAAGCACGATTGGACCAGACGCGTGCAAATCTAACGAGAGGGGGTAAAGATCATTCCGGTTCTCGATTCTCAAGATCCCACGAATCTTGATTCCTTTCCGGTCCGTGTCCTTGTAGACCCGCCTGGACCACGTGAAGCTCGGAGACGCGCAAAAAGTCTTTTGTGAGCACTGGTTCCCGTAACTCGGTCGTGGAACCCCATACACCTCGTACACGTCGTTTACACTTTTACCCTTACACACCACTTTGTCGAAATAACGAAAAAACGACGGAAAACGAGTGGTCCGAGGAACTGAACACGCGCCAACTAACAACCTTTAATCTCTTTCACGCGATATTCCTAAAAATCTCCGTCTATCGACCCTTTGCTCTACTATTTCCCAATTCTTCCTTATCCACGGTGATTCTTTTTGCAATTCATTCTCACGAATCTCACGCATCTCACGCTTCCTTTCACGAGTCCTTTCAAAATTCGCGGCCCGAAAGGCAAGATGGTTGGCCAACAAAAGCGGCGACCTCGCGCGAGCAGCGATCGTCGTAGATCGTTATCGCGTTGGCAGATCGCGAGACTGGCGCGAGCAAACGTGGACAAGAGAGACAAAAGGGAGAGGCGAAGAAACGAACGGAAACGCTGCTCGAATACACGCGGATGACTGAAAGTATTGGAGCAGGTTTCAAAGCGTTAAGGGCCCCCACTGGTCCCCCTGGCCGCTCCCCTCCTCCTCCTCCTCATTCTCGGATGGTCGGGCCCTCGGATTCATGCCCAGTTTTTATCGCGCCGCTTTGTTCTAGTCCCACGGCGCGACCCTTTGCGCATACATCGCATCACAATGTGTCGTTTTTTCTTGTTCCGGGGCCGGTTCGCGTAATGGGCCCTTTGCACGACCACCTTGAGGGCTCCTTCTTTTCCAGGGACGTGATTTAAGGGCGCATCTGCCGCGCGGTTTCCTCTAATTTCCGCGCCGCGTTCATGGTATCAAGACACTCCATGCAATTCCATGATATATACTTCATTGATTTAAATCGGTTTGTGTGCAAGTTTTTTCTCCGTTTCGCGATTGATCTTTTGGCATTTACGATGGGGACCATTTCGAAGCAGAAATGATGCTACTAATTGGAATGATTTGTGATTAAGATAATTTTATTATGGATTACAGAGTAAATGCTTGTTTATATTTTATTCTGGAAATTATAGTAAACTGTTTCTTGAAACATACCGTGAAGTAAAACAATATTGGTTAGACGACATATGTTTATCACTAAAGAAGCAATGTGCTTGTTGATTATATAAACAACTGCGGAAAATTCACTAAACAATTCACTTCGTCAAATTTCATGGAGTAATTAAGTAATAACAACGCTGTTATTATATATCCATCTCGCGCGAATGATCGATATCGAAGTTAACTAAAGGTAGATAAATTTCATAGAAGAAATTTTGGGTACATCGAGAACATCGACTACGTTCCTGAACTCTTATTATTACATTTGCATAGCTACACACGTCTGTCCCTCTGAATCTAGACCCATCCACGAAAGAAGAACGGAAGACATGCCCCTTCGTACGAATTATACTAGTTCCCCTTCCCCCACTTTCTCCTTATTTTTCTTCTTTTTTTCCGTGACTCACACAGTCGTGCATGTGAGCATCGTTTTTCATATGCGGGCCCGTTAATTCGTGCGAGATCACGTCGCTGGCTCGTGATCTACAGCACGAGAGAACCGCCTCTGGAGTCCTATATATCGGATCAATGTGGTAAAGACGAGGGTGGATAACTCGTGACGATATACACCATGGAAAATCTTAAACGTAACCCGCTCCACGCTCTCTTATATTTCGTATTTTATATCCATAGCGTGTGCAACAAATTATTTTATCTTTATCGTGAAAATTACCGTAATACTCCAAACTTATTTATACTCGCGTGCGTATTTATCGATACGCAATTTCAGATTATTCCCTTTCGCGTAGTTTCATTTTCGATCGTTACGAGTACAATTTTCTAGATGCGCCTTAAATAAAAATTGCCGACAATTGCCGGGTCATATACATAATTTATAAAACAAGGAGAATCTTTCTAAGCACTATTAACTCGTACGAAAAAAAAAAGAAAAAAAAAAAGAAAAAAAATGATATTCACAAAGCGTATCCGTCTATCGAGCATCGCGGCGAGCGCAAAAAGGAGAGAAGCGTTTTGCATAATATCAGACTTACAAAGCGGGATATTTACGATGAAAGTCTCGTACAGGTGAAGCAATTCAGGGAACACGTTACGTCGACGTGTGTCGTTAACTTAATAATTGACCGTAACTACGCGCCTCGACCACGGAAAGCTAAATCCCCCTCTCTCCCTCTGCGAAAAAAAATGCAAAAGAAAGGACGAAAAATAGGGGAGAAAAAGAGAAAAACGAAAGGAAAGAGAGAAAATGAAGGAGAGGGGGAAAAAAGGAACGCGACTATTAGCCGATGGTCAGGCGTTTTAGGAACTTACGTTTTTCCCCAGAGGCGGTGCGGCGGGATATTTAGCATACTAAAGAAACCACCCGCGGGGCGGCCGGTTCCGTGGAGTATTCATTTAAAAACGAGTTCGAGGATGCAGCTTTCGAGCGGTGCACAAAAAAAGTAAGTTAATTGGCCGAGTCGAATCGATGAGATGTTAATAAGCGCTCGGTTCGCAGCGTGGACCAGGCTCGGTTCTCGCCTCTCTCGTTTAAAACTCACTGGCGACTCTCCGAGGGCAGAATGGCGACAATGAGTCACCGGTAAAGGCGAAATCGTTCGTAGACTTGTGTCGCGGCCAAGGGAGAACGGGGTGGAGGGATGACTGGGTGGAAGTTCGACTGCTCCACCCCTTTCGTCCACTCGCGGTCGCCCTCGATCAAGGATAATTGCATTAATTTATTCCCGATCCACCGCAGAAATTCCAGATCCTTCGGGCTAATTACGTTATTAAACGACCCCGCGCCCCCTGCTTCCGCGGGATTACGTCTCTCGATAAAATTCCTCGAGGAGAGCAAAGAGCGGCCATCGTTTCCTTTCTCTCTCTCTCTCTCTTTCTCTCTCTTACCCTTTATTCCCCTCCTTCTTTCTCTCCGTCTTTAGTTCCCCGACTCGTTCCTTCTTGCCACAGTTAAATTGCAATTTGTACGAATCGCGACCGCAGAGATGCTGCGACGCGGGGGGCGGGGGGCAGAGGCGGGGGGCAGCAGGCAGACCGAGCAGGAAGTGAAGAGTTCTTAAAAAATTATTACCACCGACTCCCCGACGGTATTCAGCCAGGATCGATAGGGACGAGTGACAAAGGGAAAGTTCGTTAAGCCGTTCCCGTACAAATTGTCGATCGCTTTCGCAATTAAGACACCGAGAGAGTTCTACTCGTCCTCGTGTCGGAACGGGTTCTTATTCACGTGGCCAGCCGGTGCCGTGAGACCCTTTACGCGGTTCCCAGCCTACGACGACTAGCAACCAGGAGGATAAAGAGGTCGATCCGTTTCGCTCACCGGCAGATACCACGAGATCGTGTCTAGGAATAAGGCTAAGACAGCTGATGCTCGGGTGCGCGGGATATGATTTACATAAGGCCCTGATTCCAGGCACGCCAGGATCGCGTCGTTGTTCGTCTCGTCCATCTCGTAGACAGCCACCCTTGGCACGGTTGCTCCGCATGAAATTTATAATTAGTAGGGGCCGGTTTTATGCAAATGCACCGGCAATAATAGCGACGACGTGCGCCGCGGACGCGCCGCCTCGCATCCTATCGTGTTACTCGTGTTTCTCGTCTCGTTAAATATTCTCGCCTGGCAGTCATGTAAATTTCACGGCCACGTTAGCCGGCAAGAATTTTGCCTCGCCGATATCTCATCCTATTTATCGATTAGACGTTGCTTCATGAAAGTTCTTCCGTTTTAATTCGTTAATTATTACCCCTGGCCAACCACCAACCACGGTGATCATATATTTCGCCTTCTTTTAATTTCTTTGCTTTTTTCTTCTTTTCTGTTTCAAGACTGTGTACTTGGCTGGTTCACTCCTTAACGGTGAAACTTCGTTTCGTAAATATTTATTTCCAAGTGTAATTGAAATCAAACAACGACCTGTACACTTGAATCTAATTATACCAAAATAGGAAACGTGTAAAAATTGATAATTTTGTTATTATTCGGACCATTTTGATTTCTTTACGCGAACAAGATAAATATATCTTTAAATTGGCCGTAATTTATTGAAATTTTAATTTTTACGTGCCTCGTAAAACCTGTCTCAATTCTAAACACTAGGAGTACGTTCGAAATTACCCCGGAGGTGGTGATTTCCTCGCGACAAGTATGTTCGTCGGACATCGTTGAAGCGTTAAATTATCAATAAACGATCGTGAAAGGGTTAGTGCGTTTCCCTCGAGCGAAATTCATGCAAATAAACTGCTAGTTATGGTCTATTCCGATGATGAAAAGAAACATCGGCGAGCGGCGAGAAGACGAAAATAAATCTTTAATACCGACGGGAAGGTTCTGCATTCAATTATCGTGGCAAAGAGACGAAGGAACCAGGGGCGATAGCGAGCAGGGTGAAAAAAAAAACAAGAAGAAAGGCGCATACGTCAAAATGAAACGGCCCTTTGGAATTTCTAATGAAGTGTGTGAACTTCAACCCGTTTCCATAGGCGTAACCTAATTAAGTCCTGAACGCGTATGCAAATTTTCGCTCAGCGGGACACGCGGATGTTGAAGCCAGCCTCCCTTTTCTGCATCCGCCCTGTTTCTTCCTCTTTCACCCTCTTTCTCGCGTTCAGCGTGCCGGTGCAGGGTTCAGTACGACGAATTTGCACCAACACGTATTCTCAGTTGTCGTCAACGTCGAATCGACCGTTAATTAATTAATTTCACGTGGAGAGATACAAGGCAGTTCCGTTTGCGAGATTGAAATGTTGAATGGCGGTGACGTAAGGAGGCGAATTTCGGTTGATTAGCTCTCGGTTTGATTCGACAAACGCTTCTTTCATCGCCCGCTGCATTCAACGAAGAAATATGAGAACCATACGAAAGTATCGTTATTAATTATTTCTAATGACCAAATCGTTAATAATTTTCTGCATCAATTATAAGGAATTAATCGATGAATCCGTGGACCAATTTTTGTTCAAAGATGAAATTAGAATAAACGCGAGTGACGTTTTAAATTTCGAATTAAATTATCCCGTCGTGAATATAAAAATTTGAACGAGGGATTAAAAATAATTAGCACGAGCGACGAGGCGTTACTCGAGCAGGAAATTTGTCGATTAGTTTGACAACGTGTTAAAATTGAAGAAGAAATTGGAAAACGTAGGGACCTGTGTCGATCGTTTCATCGATGATCTCTTTAGCTCGGAGCATGGTACATCAAAGTGCAACCTGTGTGTCCCACAGTGCAGCTGAATGCACCGTGTATCGACAATAGTGTCGATGGTTCGATGGGGATGAATATCTATTGATTGGCAAAGCCACCCCTCAGAATCGGCTCGATATATAGTCGTATACCTGCCGCAACCCCAAATATGTTCGTGCTACCTGTGAGTATGCAGCAAATTGTCCTGTTTTCAGAGCCACGTGCCACGAGTCAGGTACATCTATGGAATCGGGCACGCATCGTTGTCCTTTTTCATTTTAACCACCGCTACCGATAATAATCATTCTATATCCACTTTGAAAGGTGCTCGTATAATTCGACGGGTAATCATTTTTGATGTAATAAATAAATAACGAAAGTCTAAGTTTCTCGAAAGTGTCAAAATATAGGAAAATAAGATCGCGATAATTCAAAACGTAGCGATGATGATTAGTACGAAACTATTCCTGGATCGTTCACCTCGAATTATAGAGTGGTTTGCTCGTTCACCGTGATCTCGAGAGAATGTTCTATGGTTTCTCGCGTTTGAAATAGCGATAATTACCTCCTATTCTATCGAAATCACTGTGGTTAGTATAATAAAGATGATAGTGGAAGATTGCTAGGGGAATAACCTACCGAAATATCTCATTAAATTTAGGAAGAGAGTTACAACCCAGGGGTTAACTCGAAAATTATCGTATATCACGAATCGCGTTACTAATTCAAAATTCGAGCAATAATTGCAAAGATTATACATCCACGTGTTCGCAACTATCCCTTACTAACGACGTTCTAAATAATTTAATATTTTCCAAATTATCGGCGAAAAGAAAATTTGAAATATAGAACGCCGTGTAAAATATTATTTTAAACCTGGTAAACGTTTCTCGTGGCATTACTACTCATAATTACTCATAAAGATACTCATAAATTAAAGTAAAAAATTATAAATTCCTTGCACATATTACCTAGCCTTTTTACACGTATGTGAAATTTCTTTAATTCACCAACAGCCTATTTCGCGAGTGATATTTATAAAATTCTGACCGTATTTCACTGTAAATTACACATTTTTCAGCGATATCGCGATAGACCGATATCCACGAGATTTATAAATCGGAATTATAAATTTCTCGCACGCAACTGTACGTACTGTCAGCCTCGTGCTTTCACGAGGATATATTATAATTACAAAGCAAAGCCTAGCATTATGAGCCGCGATGAGCTTTTACCTTCGATCACACGCATGATCGCTGCTAGATCCACATCCATTAAAAATCGGTAACTCGATATCGGGCCATTGTCCTAACGTGCCCGACGCACATGCCTAGAAAGTTTGCTTAGTTGTGCAGCGGAGGCCCGAAGAAAGCGATACATTTGCTATGCATATCTAAACAATACCCTGAACGGGTTTTCCTATGAACGATGTTTGTTCATGCGCACGATTTCGTATCGCCTCGAATCTTCCGAGCCGGAAGATGAAAAACTCTACCTAGCGTTCCAACGTATAGTTAGATCTATATACCTTCCTGTCTACATTCTCGGGCATATGTTACTCGCATGCATTCATTTCCTGGAATAATACTCGTACGTAATCTAATGTCTAAGAATTTAGATCGAGATTTCATTAGGAATTTAAATTTATTCAAATTTGTTAGAGGAGGGATTATCTCGATTATTTGATCGGCAGAATAGTGGAAAATGGTGGTAATAAAAATTTCAAACTAGTAGTCTTGCGAAATATAAGATACGAAGAATTACCATCTTTCTGATAATTTCATAACAACCCAAGTATTTGTAAAAAAAAAAAGCGCAGAAGAGTTGCAACAAAGTTCAAGGGGTGAAAGTTACGTTTCGATGCATACGAAGAATTTTTAACGCAATTTATTCTTCCTCTCGTCGAGCCACAAACTGGCAATGTGCTTTATACTACAATTATTTCCCCACTATCAGAAACAATTTATTATTTTATCTTGCATCTAACGTGCTCCAAGCTAGTTTACATTCTGGCACTGTTCGAGTAATGTATCGTTTCTTTAAACGCAACACTGTTCGTACGATCCATTCCATTCAACGTTGCCAACGGACACCATTTTAATCCCACGACCGGGGATTTTCCGTGGACCTCTGTACACACCGTAGTCACTAACGAGACAATTTTTCAAAATTAAACTACGTCTTTGTGATATCACTGTACCCTCGGTCATACCAGACGCGACGTACCAAAGAGAAACCTCAACACCAAGCTATCGAACTTGAGAAATAAGTGCAGAAATAAGTACGACTGAACGATGAAAACGAAATCATTTTCAAAAAAATGTCGAATTCGTATTGGAACGATATAATATGGAAAGCATCGCGCCGAAGGAACACGCGTATACTGTAAAATTGTTCAGACTATCGATTACGTACGAAACAGGCATCCACCGAACCATAGAAAGGAGAGAAAAGGAGCGAAAGAATGGAAGAAGGAAGAGAAAAGATGGAAGAGACCCCCTCGTATCCGGATACGCTCCGCTCCTGTCAGTCGTATGTCAACCCTCGTTGTTTTTTTGCCGCGCTCTTAATAATTGATCATCTGATTACGATACATTATACCCCCCTTTCTCTACTTTGGTACACCGTCGGAGAGAGGGCATTATTCGTGCACCGAGGGAAACAGAGTGAACGGGCGAAACAGAGAGGGAAACTTTTTCTTCCGTCGCCGGCCGAGGGACGAGCATTTGCATATAGGCCCCCTTATCGACAAATACACCGGGGGCGCCCCTCGTAATGAGGGCCCCCTCCCTTCGCTCTTCGTCCCTCTTTTCCTTTATTTTTTTAACGTGGACCGCCATTGTCCGTTAACTCATTCGACGCGGCAGCGTGGACCAGCTTCGTATCTCCCTTCCTTCCTCGTTATCCTCTTCATCTCTCTATCGCCGTCACCCTCTCTCCTCACCCAGGATCCTTCGTTCCTCTTCGTCTCGCTCGTTACGTTCGATGTTCCTGTCGAATCGACAGCACCGAACCCCGACCCGCGACGCGACGTTTCCAGGCTGGGAACCGCGTTAAGAAGAAAGGAGAAGAAGAAAAAAAAGGAATGAAAATAGCAACGGGGAATCGGAACAGAACCGATTACGCGTGGAAAAATATGAATCATAGAGATAGAGTTGGAAGCGTGAAAATGTGACAGGGATTCGCTACCGTGGCATCTGCTTTTCGAGATAAACGTATGAAAAAAAGAAAAATGGCCGAACGAGTAGGGGACGATAGAGCTGATAGGAGCCCTTCCGTTGCAGCGCGCAATCGGCGCCACGAGACGCGTGAGAATGATCCTGTCAGGTCGCTGAGTTCGTCGTGGGAATTGCTGTGTACTCAACTCAACCTGTTCTTGCTTCTTTTTTTCTTCAAGTACTCTGAAAATAAATTGATCATCTGATTCAATTCGCATGCCGCGAGTCTCGCAGAGAAGGGTGGTTTGGAGAAATCCACCCTTATAAATCTACGCTCATTTTCTAATTTTCTAATTTTTCTCTTTCATTGAAAACGTAATTAATTTCGTAGATAAAAGACACTTTGACTGCAAATATCCTCCGCTTCTCTAAATCGTCGCTTTAAATCGAGTAAAACGTGCCTGTTAGAATTCTCTCGATCACTACATCCAGGACCGTACTACTAACCGATAACCGAAACAAAATGCAGGAATAATGGAACACGTCGGAATATTCGTAAGACCGAAAATAGACGTACAGAGAGAAAATGGTGTATTCGAAAAAATGTCCGTCAGTTTTAGGGACAGCAGGTCGCAGAACGTAGGGGACCGGTTCCGTAGCCTCGAGAGACCGATCGTTACCGACTTCGTTACACAACTGTTAGGATAATCTGCGGCGAGAATCATGAGCCGTGATACACGTATGCAGGCATGTATAGGTTATGTCCGGCCCGGGGGTGAGGGCAGGTGTACCTGCCGAGAGAATAATTAATATTCAGCGAGGAAAAAGTGGGCGAGAGCCGGCGATGGTCTTCTCTTATGAACAGTTAGCGCGTTAGCAAACGGGCACATCGCTTCTAGACACGCAGCTGGTCGTCCGAAGAAAGACTTCCAGGCCCAATTATGTTCGTCTTGTCGACCGTTCTTACACCGTAATTGTTTCACGTTTGATCTGCTGGCCGGTACCTTGCCCGAAATTTCCTACGATTGATTTTATCGCGCTTCTTAGATTCCCACTGCGTTCTTGCACACTTCTACCGTACGGATGAGACGTAATCGAATACGCGATATCAAAGATATTAAACGAGGTATTAAATTTGAAATAAATACTTCTCTTCGTTAACATATGCCGAGAGTATTTTAAAAGTGGGCCCAGGACGTTAAGGACTCGTAGTGACAACCGTAAGGAGCAAAAATTGCCGATCGACATAGGTGATTTTATAGGTGCGATAGGATTAAGCTCTTGAGTATCCCATAAATTTGAAGAAATTCAATCAGAGAAGAAAGCAAATAATTTTACGCGGAAAGGATGAATCGTGAAACTTTCGTTGATCAGCGATTTTTAACGTGACAATTGACCATGTTGCGAGGGAAATTCTCAAGTTGAATAATCGGAAAACTATGTCAAAGTGAAACGGTCACGAAAGAAAAATTTCAGGAATAAATCGTAATCCAGTAACATAGATATCGACAATCTTGGAGGGAAATCTCGGTAGCCTTGATAACGAAAGCGTGTATAGACCGTGCCGTAGGACGAATTGCAGCTGCAGAAAACGAGGAAAACTTATGATCAGATAAGGGCGTGAGCGGGAGGCCGGTATAAAAGAGTTAGAGAAAAAGAGATAGCGGAAGAGGGGTCGGAGGAAAGCGGAGTACAAATTACGAGCACCCGGAACTGGTCTCGTGGCCGTGTTAACTTTGGTCGCGTGCCTTCGGGAAATGCCTCAACTTTTGCAGCCACGTGTTATCGTCCGGGCATTATAAACTTTCCATTGCTCGGCCTTTCCCTCTCCCTTTCCTTGTTTGCCTTCATTATTTACCAAGCGTTAACGAAATTTATGGCTTGCCCTTGCAACCATGATCTAGAATTTTCAGACTCGGCCCAACTCCTACCATCTTATTTTCCACTTTCCACTTTCCACGTTTCCGTTTCCGTTTCTGAAATCGTTCCGAATATCGTCATTTTCTCAAATTCTTTCAAGTTTCTTCAAATTTTGCCGAGTCCATCGTTTTAACCCGTTACGTGGTTCCAGTGTTAAGTAATATTTGAGAATATCGAAATAGCGTATACAGGGATACATAACGTAAATATGGATTGATATATTTAAGATGACATTTGTGTACTTAATTCCAGATACGAAGCAGTGGAGCTGATCTATCGCGAAATAACCAAGGTTTACAAGCAGTCGGAAATTGATTGGAAATTAGTACACGATGCAGGATGCACCAGAGACGACACGGATTTACCGGACCACGTTACTACCCCTAATGATCTGGATCGATTAATCAGCGGAACGTTCAAGTCATTTTTGGCTGCTCTGCCAGCTCCTCCTACGATCGTAACAATTGCAAGGTACGAAAAAATAACACACCCTTGCATCTTACAGTAAGACTTTGATACGTCGATTACTAATAATTATTAAATTATTTACCAAATAATTTTCGTAAGAAATCTATATCTACACATTGAAGCTGTATACGCACGTTTTACATGGGTAAATCAGGAAAAAAATTTTCAAATTTCCCGCTCTTTCTCCTGAATTTTTCTATTACGTCCATGCAATTATTCAAGCTCCAAATCATGCTAGAAAAATAAACACTTTCCCGAAGAACGCACAGACTACTCATCGCTGAAAGGAAAATACGCGGTGAAGAATAGCCGTCGATAAAAATACAGCCGCGAAATGTTTTTGAAGCGCGTGAAATTGAATTGCAAGGTCTCTGTCGGTAGTTAGGTCGGCGGGGTCGCAGATGGCGTGGAAGAAGATGCTGGGAGGGCTGGAAATAGAGAAAAAGGGAGGATCGTAGGGGAGGTATGGTTGGGCAGGGCGAAGGGTGGGTTCATGGACGTTCGGTTACCATCAAGCCCCACCCTCCATGTGGGCAAGGGGTGGCCTCGTAAGGGGTGCACAAAATCAAATCCCCGACCTTTCGGCACCCGTTGTCAGATGTCTCTGTCTTCGATGTCCCACGACAGATGCTAATTATTGCTTTATCACTGTTCTACGCTCTAGTTGGTCGGATGATTAAGGCGAGACACGATAATCCGTTTCTCAATTTCTGCCGGCTCTCGTAATAAACACGCTACGCCACGCCGGAAATTGTGATTTATGAAACACACGAGGTAGATACTAATGAGATCATCGACAGAGAGAACGTCTGGCGGAGAGGAGCCTTTAGACGGATTCGCATAAGATAGCTCGTCGAGTCGTATACGATTTCTTCCAGCATGAGACGATAAAGTTTGTAACTTTATATAGTTGCGTTATTGCTGATAGCAGTGACCGTGGAATATAAAGTCTGCGGGACTTATGGTCTAATTGGATATAGAAACGACGAAGAACGTTAGCACGATTACATAATAATTTCTCAATCGAATCAGGCGGTATAATTAATTTATTAATAACCTGGGAGATATTGAAAATACGATATTAACCCTTTGCAGCACTCGACGACTTTTTGGCTAGAGAAGAGTAGAAATTCAAAGATTCTCTGCTAAAAAACTGACGATATTTTTTTGAGCAGTAATTAAAGAACTGTATAATAATAGAATTATAGAATTATTTGATTTCGATACCTCGCACACTGTTACATTACATTAAATTTGATATATTAATTAATATCGATCCTCCAAATTTTATGAAATGGTGACTGAAGCTCACATCTCGAGTGCAAAGAGTTAATAAACATTTGAATAACAACGAATGCAACCTAAAATTGAATTGGTTCGTTCAAGAGCAAATGAATACGCGATACGCGTGATAAAATCAATTGTGGTATAAGTATATATATTTCATTACGTTTTATAATATTTATTTTCCCCCAAAAAGATAGAGTATTCGAAATCCTAACTGATCTTACAAAAACGTCCAAGAATTGTGTTATGCTATTTAAACGTGGATGTAAATAATGGAATCATCCGTAAATGGTTGATTTGGCGCCATCTCGTGATGAAATTAGGGAAATAGTATTCGGACTTCCGGCGGTGGCAGGAAAAAAAATCGATTTCATCCCACTCGGCCCACTGGCAGCCCTCGACGACCCCTTGGTCTCCACCCTCGGCACCCCTGGCTTCCGGGAAAGACGCGGAAACGCCGCCGGATGTCGCCTCTGGACGGCACCGAGGTTCTCTTTCAGTTTGCCAGACGGCGATTAAACAGAAACAAAAAGCGAAAGCGAGTATTACGCCGGGAAGAAACGGCACTGTTTACCGTGAAAAAGTGTGAAATTTTCTATAGCATAAATTTCGTTATTTCTTCATTCTCTATTTTAGGAATTATTTTGAGGAATCACGATATAGTGTTAGAAAATTCAACTCCGACATATCTTGCTAGCTAAAACAATTTATCTAAACCTACCAGCGTTCGAATAAAAATTATTCTAATTATTCGATTATTATTTACATATCGTTAACCCTCATCATCCGTCTCTAATTACTCTGGGAAGCAATATTCGTATAGTGTTGGAAAATTTGATTAACATTTTAAAGCAGATCGAATAATTTCTCTGTCTCTTTGCAGATCCAGCGAAGACGAGTATTGTCCATCAGAGGACGTCGATCAAATCCAGTTCGGGGTGCTCGACGAACTTCGTCAACGTCTGGGAGATATCGACGTTCGTTTAACCTATCAGGAGGAGGAAGAAACCCTTTAAACGCTACAAAATAAACATACCTTCCTTTTTCCCGTTTTAAGATGTACATTTTAATCGAACAGCGTTCTCTTTAATACAATAAACGTTTTCCTATGAAAACATCCGCCTCTGTTAATCGCATCTTTCCTCCGCTATTCCGGCAGATCTTAAAAATAAACCAGCCCGGTGATTCTCAAATCGGTCGTTACTCAGACAAGCCCCTCTCGAGCGAGGACCAAATGAAAAGCTCGCAAAGACCAATTACACTCATTCCGTGGGCAAAGAGAACTAAGTCGAGAGAAGTCCAGCGACGGTGGTGCATTGAATCGATGGAATAACATCAGAAGATCAGAAGGCGAGGAGGAAGAAGGAAACTGGCACGTCTTTGATCAGAGCGACGATTTACATAAGATCGGTGCCACTGGTCCATTATAAGAACCCAGCACAATGCCAACCTGAAGGTTAGCGTTTTTTTGCACCGAGCTACCCCTGCACCCCTCAGCTCCTTCCATCGGCCGCCCATTTGCATACCGGTAGGCCAGTTTCCCACACGTCTTAACAGCCATCGTTCCTTCCTACTCTTTCTCCAGCCTTCCTCTCAGTGTTTCCGTCTACCTCCGTTCCCTTTTCGCTCACAACCCTTTCAGTCAGCCGGGACAAAAAAGCCAAGGAACACAGAAAAAAGACGTCTTCCTTCTTCCAAGATGCTGGCGTTTCCTGGCGAGAAACGCCTCTCGTCGTGGCCTTCGAGGACCATTCAGAGCCTATCGTGATCGTGAGTGCGCGTGTATGCATATCTTCTTGGATATCGAGTTTCTAATCCAGGATACACGTGCAGGTGTCGGTTTGTCAGAAAAATACTCGGATATTCGACAAAATTTTCGCGTAAAATTAATGAAACATGTACGATATATATAGCGAAGGTTTGGAAGTAATTCAGAATATTCGAGAAATATCGGAGATGGATTAAATCTTTTCGCGTTATGATTTCAACGTTATACTAGCCTCGAAATTAGCTTCTAATGGTGGAACAAAAGGGATTAGTCGATTCGAAGTGACGCTCAAGTTTATCAGCTATTCGTCGTAGCACGAGCGAAATGAGTCATTCGACGGTTAAGTGATCGTACACAATTGCGCGTTTAAGGGTAGCACAGAGGCAACGGGCGATAACGCGCGAATAAACGTTAAATGGACAAGGTGAATGCGGAAGTGCGGTTGCAGGGTAGGGACGAATTTTAAAGAACCGCAAGGAAAGTTTACGAGCTGCCAGGCTCACGTAATGACTGTCGTTAACCATGGTGCGGGCCTCTCGCCACGGAGAGGCCAGACCTTTGTATGCTAATGACAGGGTGGTCCGATTTCAAGCACCCTGAGTAAAAAATCTTAGGGGTCAACAGACCCATCGTTCGGCCGAGTTTTAAATCTCCCTCGAGTACCATTGACCTCGAATTAAAAACGGGCTCGACCTTCGACCCGTTGCAAACTTTACCACCACGAACGGAACCGTGCTTTTTCGCAAATTCATTCACGACTCGGCCTACACCCGACACGCTTCCTTATTCGTGACGAAATTAACTTTTCGTCTGACAGTCCACTGCGTCTATGGCAACGGAGAGAACACGAGGCCCTCGGGACAACGGTGTGTAACCATTCGCCGAAGTAATACGTACATTAATATTCATTAAACTGCACCCGCCTTGTTCAGTTAAGAAAGGAATTTCTGGAAGGCGCGCGTCGTTGCACGAGTAACCCAGAATCGATCTCGCGTGGTTCGAGTTGGTGGTAGAATTTCTTGTGGGGCTCTGAGGATGGTGTAGAGTTCAAGAGATGCTCGCTGATTTATTCTCCTCGCTACGGCAATGCTTTTGTCTCAATAAATAGTCTGATACGAATAAATAGAAAATCTATAAAAGTGTAACGATATCTAATATAATTTTGAAATGCCACAAATATGAATAATAGTTGGAATGTAATTTTAAAAGTTCGAAAGTAGTCGAATAATTAAATTACGCATAATAGTATATTTTATTATACGTAGAAATGCGAGGAATTTAGGTAACTCTAACTGCAAGTCAAATTTAATTTTGTATATCGTAGTTGTACAGGAAAATAATTCGATGAACAATAAAACCAGGATTGTTTAAAAGAATATAACAGGGAAGGTTGCTTTACGTCACGGTCTGAACGCAATTCTAAGCGTCTCATTCTCTCTCATGGCTGTTCGGATTTCATTCACCCAGGTGACACCGTGACATTGGGTTCTAGGGGAATTATTCAAAACCAGGTCTGGCTGGCAAAAGTACAGCCGTCCCTGGCACCGTAATCCCGTATTCGATTTGCATAAAACGGAAACGCAAAAAAGCAACAGACGAGAAAACAAAAGTGCCAAGAGTGCGCAATGAAGTGCACGTATCGAACGTTCTATCTGAAAAACTGCTTCGCATAAACTCCCTGTCAAATTCTCCCGAATACTATGATTTTCCGTCATTGCATACTATTATTGCCTAGCCACGTACACAGCTAAAAAATGAATATTCTCATTAACCACGATAGAATGCCACATCTAAATATCAGATATCTGACATTCCGCATCAACTGCCTATATTTGCAAACCTAAATAATTTTCGCCACAGGAATACGATCAAAATTAAATTCGAACGCTTTCGTGGCCGTTCGCGATACCTACGCTAACATAGTTAAACTGATACGAGCTCGGGGAAAATTCGACGAAGAAAATATTCGCTACAGCTTCATTCCGATAAACGATACTCGATCAAAGATTACTACGCTACTATACCTACGGTATAACAAATACAGGAAAAAAAAAAAAAAAATCATCCGTAAATGGTTGATTTGGCGCCATCTCGTGATGAAATTAGGGAAATAGTATTCGGACTTCCGGCGGTGGCAGGAAAAAAAATCGATTTCATCCCACTCGGCCCACTGGCAGCCCTCGACGACCCCTTGGTCTCCACCCTCGGCACCCCTGGCTTCCGGGAAAGACGCGGAAACGCCGCCGGATGTCGCCTCTGGACGGCACCGAGGTTCTCTTTCAGTTTGCCAGACGGCGATTAAACAGAAACAAAAAGCGAAAGCGAGTATTACGCCGGGAAGAAACGGCACTGTTTACCGTGAAAAAGTGTGAAATTTTCTATAGCATAAATTTCGTTATTTCTTCATTCTCTATTTTAGGAATTATTTTGAGGAATCACGATATAGTGTTAGAAAATTCAACTCCGACATATCTTGCTAGCTAAAACAATTTATCTAAACCTACCAGCGTTCGAATAAAAATTATTCTAATTATTCGATTATTATTTACATATCGTTAACCCTCATCATCCGTCTCTAATTACTCTGGGAAGCAATATTCGTATAGTGTTGGAAAATTTGATTAACATTTTAAAGCAGATCGAATAATTTCTCTGTCTCTTTGCAGATCCAGCGAAGACGAGTATTGTCCATCAGAGGACGTCGATCAAATCCAGTTCGGGGTGCTCGACGAACTTCGTCAACGTCTGGGAGATATCGACGTTCGTTTAACCTATCAGGAGGAGGAAGAAACCCTTTAAACGCTACAAAATAAACATACCTTCCTTTTTCCCGTTTTAAGATGTACATTTTAATCGAACAGCGTTCTCTTTAATACAATAAACGTTTTCCTATGAAAACATCCGCCTCTGTTAATCGCATCTTTCCTCCGCTATTCCGGCAGATCTTAAAAATAAACCAGCCCGGTGATTCTCAAATCGGTCGTTACTCAGACAAGCCCCTCTCGAGCGAGGACCAAATGAAAAGCTCGCAAAGACCAATTACACTCATTCCGTGGGCAAAGAGAACTAAGTCGAGAGAAGTCCAGCGACGGTGGTGCATTGAATCGATGGAATAACATCAGAAGATCAGAAGGCGAGGAGGAAGAAGGAAACTGGCACGTCTTTGATCAGAGCGACGATTTACATAAGATCGGTGCCACTGGTCCATTATAAGAACCCAGCACAATGCCAACCTGAAGGTTAGCGTTTTTTTGCACCGAGCTACCCCTGCACCCCTCAGCTCCTTCCATCGGCCGCCCATTTGCATACCGGTAGGCCAGTTTCCCACACGTCTTAACAGCCATCGTTCCTTCCTACTCTTTCTCCAGCCTTCCTCTCAGTGTTTCCGTCTACCTCCGTTCCCTTTTCGCTCACAACCCTTTCAGTCAGCCGGGACAAAAAAGCCAAGGAACACAGAAAAAAGACGTCTTCCTTCTTCCAAGATGCTGGCGTTTCCTGGCGAGAAACGCCTCTCGTCGTGGCCTTCGAGGACCATTCAGAGCCTATCGTGATCGTGAGTGCGCGTGTATGCATATCTTCTTGGATATCGAGTTTCTAATCCAGGATACACGTGCAGGTGTCGGTTTGTCAGAAAAATACTCGGATATTCGACAAAATTTTCGCGTAAAATTAATGAAACATGTACGATATATATAGCGAAGGTTTGGAAGTAATTCAGAATATTCGAGAAATATCGGAGATGGATTAAATCTTTTCGCGTTATGATTTCAACGTTATACTAGCCTCGAAATTAGCTTCTAATGGTGGAACAAAAGGGATTAGTCGATTCGAAGTGACGCTCAAGTTTATCAGCTATTCGTCGTAGCACGAGCGAAATGAGTCATTCGACGGTTAAGTGATCGTACACAATTGCGCGTTTAAGGGTAGCACAGAGGCAACGGGCGATAACGCGCGAATAAACGTTAAATGGACAAGGTGAATGCGGAAGTGCGGTTGCAGGGTAGGGACGAATTTTAAAGAACCGCAAGGAAAGTTTACGAGCTGCCAGGCTCACGTAATGACTGTCGTTAACCATGGTGCGGGCCTCTCGCCACGGAGAGGCCAGACCTTTGTATGCTAATGACAGGGTGGTCCGATTTCAAGCACCCTGAGTAAAAAATCTTAGGGGTCAACAGACCCATCGTTCGGCCGAGTTTTAAATCTCCCTCGAGTACCATTGACCTCGAATTAAAAACGGGCTCGACCTTCGACCCGTTGCAAACTTTACCACCACGAACGGAACCGTGCTTTTTCGCAAATTCATTCACGACTCGGCCTACACCCGACACGCTTCCTTATTCGTGACGAAATTAACTTTTCGTCTGACAGTCCACTGCGTCTATGGCAACGGAGAGAACACGAGGCCCTCGGGACAACGGTGTGTAACCATTCGCCGAAGTAATACGTACATTAATATTCATTAAACTGCACCCGCCTTGTTCAGTTAAGAAAGGAATTTCTGGAAGGCGCGCGTCGTTGCACGAGTAACCCAGAATCGATCTCGCGTGGTTCGAGTTGGTGGTAGAATTTCTTGTGGGGCTCTGAGGATGGTGTAGAGTTCAAGAGATGCTCGCTGATTTATTCTCCTCGCTACGGCAATGCTTTTGTCTCAATAAATAGTCTGATACGAATAAATAGAAAATCTATAAAAGTGTAACGATATCTAATATAATTTTGAAATGCCACAAATATGAATAATAGTTGGAATGTAATTTTAAAAGTTCGAAAGTAGTCGAATAATTAAATTACGCATAATAGTATATTTTATTATACGTAGAAATGCGAGGAATTTAGGTAACTCTAACTGCAAGTCAAATTTAATTTTGTATATCGTAGTTGTACAGGAAAATAATTCGATGAACAATAAAACCAGGATTGTTTAAAAGAATATAACAGGGAAGGTTGCTTTACGTCACGGTCTGAACGCAATTCTAAGCGTCTCATTCTCTCTCATGGCTGTTCGGATTTCATTCACCCAGGTGACACCGTGACATTGGGTTCTAGGGGAATTATTCAAAACCAGGTCTGGCTGGCAAAAGTACAGCCGTCCCTGGCACCGTAATCCCGTATTCGATTTGCATAAAACGGAAACGCAAAAAAGCAACAGACGAGAAAACAAAAGTGCCAAGAGTGCGCAATGAAGTGCACGTATCGAACGTTCTATCTGAAAAACTGCTTCGCATAAACTCCCTGTCAAATTCTCCCGAATACTATGATTTTCCGTCATTGCATACTATTATTGCCTAGCCACGTACACAGCTAAAAAATGAATATTCTCATTAACCACGATAGAATGCCACATCTAAATATCAGATATCTGACATTCCGCATCAACTGCCTATATTTGCAAACCTAAATAATTTTCGCCACAGGAATACGATCAAAATTAAATTCGAACGCTTTCGTGGCCGTTCGCGATACCTACGCTAACATAGTTAAACTGATACGAGCTCGGGGAAAATTCGACGAAGAAAATATTCGCTACAGCTTCATTCCGATAAACGATACTCGATCAAAGATTACTACGCTACTATACCTACGGTATAACAAATACAGGAAAAAAAAAAAAACACAGTGCAGAGATTGCATTGAAGACGAGTCAGCCAACGTGACGAAGACCCTTTGCTCTCCCATACCTGACGATTATGCGCGTGACGAAAGAGATCTTCAGAGAGGTGAGTATGCTAATCAGATGGCATAATGCGATATCGATACGCCGGAGAAAGCCAATTATAGCATGGGGATCCGTGGCGTCCGACCTATAGGTCGCTCTCTCGAAAAAACGTCTCCGTGAGACGCATAAAGGGTCGTCGCACACGGGCGACGCATCGGTGAGAAAATGAATAGGAAATGAAAGAGAAAAAGGAGGAAGAACGGCGAGAGGACGTCGGGTTCGTGTGATAGACAACGCCATAGGCGGAGACCTCGTTGGCCGTTGTTCGAAAGTGCTATTTGTATTTATTCGAGGCCTTTGTTCGTGCCCGGAGACTCATGGGGTGGAGGGTGGGGCGAGCAGCGCGAGGGAAAGAATATTCAAAGACGAGCCAAAGGGGTGAGGTCCACTAGTCGTTACGGGACTATACGACGTTTCGGTCGAAAAAATAGTCGCACGCGGCTCGATACTGCCTCGAGCACGTATTTCGTCCACGACACTCGCGTCTCGCTCGAGTTTTTGCGAAACGGTAATTAAAATCGGACCCTGCACCGGTCGAAATAATCCAAGAGACGATAGTTTCTTTCGTTGAAGATAATCCAAGCTATATACGTAAACCTAGTATTAAAAAAAAGAAAAAAAAAGAATTATACATAGACACGGTATTTAATATTCCGTGTACTTTAAACAACGCGTTGATCGTCCGATCAATATTCCACGAATAAAGTTCTCTGATTATTCCAGCCAGTGGAACTTTCGTTGAATTTGCTGGGAATTTCGTTAAAAAGTTAATCGTTCCGTGAATCGTTACAAAACGCAAAGCCAAGCCAAGGGAAAAGAAAAGAGGAAAAAGGAAAATCGCGGCGGGGTGTGTACGTTCGAGCAGGCAACAAAGTTAATCCCAGAAATCGAATTACGGGCAAGTGTTCACTCCGTCATGCAGATTCCCTCGTTCCCGTTGGTGCAGTATGCGACGAGATGATCGCACGTGTGTGTGTGAATGCATCTCGTGCAGCGGATGCAACTGCGAGTGGTCAGTAGCTCGCAAAACGACTGACCGCTCGGTGCATCCCCTCGGCACTTTTCGATGAACCTCGCGAGTGACATATCGAACCGAGATATTTTTTCTCCGACATTTCCACCGAATGTACTCGCGTATGACACCGTGATCGTGTCTCGTGTACCGGCGCTTCCTCAAAAAAATCCTCGACCACCGGTTTCATCGATTTTTCTCGCTTTTTCCAAAAAATCGCCACCTCCGGTAGGGGATCGTCAGTGTCTCTCTCGCTCCACTTTCCTGCTCGTGCATCGGAGAAAGAGAAGAAGAAAGAGTCGATTTTTCTCGCTTTTTCCAAAAAATCGCCACCTCCGGTAGGATCGTCAGTGTCTCTCTCGCTCCACTTTCCTGCTCGTGCATCGGAGAAAGAGAAGAAGAAAGTGTGGTTTACAAATTGAAGCATAAAATCACGATGTAACGGGAAAGTCGGGGGTGGCGTTGGGGGGTGGTGGGCAGAAGAAGAAGCACGAACCGTCAGTTACGTAGTGCGACAAAGTTTTTAATCACATCTACACGGTCTAAGTTTATTCTATGCGGGATCCGGCACGCTTTTCGACGAGAACGGACAAGTAATTTCATAATGTCACAAGACCAAGTTCTGACAGTTCTTACATGGCCCAGGCACGGAAGGAAAAGTTCCGTTATAAGTTTTAATGGTACATAAATAAACGGCGACGTTGTAATAGAGTTTCTACAGGACGAGTTTCCCGGTCGGGATTCGATGCGAAAACGTAACACGGTCTCGTTATAAATATTCAATCATAACCGTGACATTTTTCTCTCCGTCGACGCGGTGGTGGGGGTGGGGGTTGTAGGCGTCACGTGAGACCGGGACGGACGATAAGCTTAATTCGCCAAGCATGTGCTAGAATTATAAATTAAACGCAGGCCGTGGCGCAAAAGGGCTGCGTTTTCGTTGAAATTATAGAAAATTAACGAGCCGTCCGCCGGCTCGAAACCAACCCCCGCCCCCTGTCGTTCATGCACGAAATAACCACGTCGCGCGACATTACTCTCGAAACACCAGCGAGCTTGTTATCAATGCCTTTCCCGTTGCATTACCGGCTACTTCGTTTCGATGCTTCGCCCTCGAAACAAGCCACTCTCCCCTTTAAGACAACGTGGATGAATTTCGTGCCGGGCTTTAAACCACGTATCAGAGACGGACATCCGACGAGCGCTTTATCGATGAATTTTAATCGATCGAGGTAATATGTATCTGGCTCGAGAAATTCGTCGAATTCGACTGACAAAGTTGGCTGGGAAGAACCACCGATAAGATCCTTGAAAACGAACAGTTCGTTCGAAGAGTATGCACATGAGTACATAGAACGCGTCTCTGTCCGAGGAAACAAAACAGAGAGCATAGAGAAAACAGGTAGGGAATATCGCGGACATCTCGCAGTTCGGAGGAATGTCCTGGAACGAGCATCCGTCCGCGCCTTGAAACATTTTTTTCATTTTCTTTTCATTTTGCTTGATATTCAATCGCGCGAAGTGAACCTGCCAGAATCCATTGCCGATAAGAGCGGGCGAAGGAGGAAGGGGCGAAAGTGGTTGGTGGCCCTCTAATACACGCGGGGGTGCGTGTAATTCCGAGGCCGCGCCATATTTTAACATCGTTCCGAGTTACATTATGTTTCAGCAAAATGGTCGGCGCACACGTGGCAGCAGCGCCCCGTCGACGGGGAGGGTGGTTTATCTCGAATACACAATCCCACCCCAGACCACCCTCTCTCCGCTGAACGCGGCTCAGGCCGGAAGGGCGGAGGGGCAGAGGGGCCGAGAGAGACGGAAGGTGAGACGGAAGGAGACATAGAAAGAGAGAAATAGAAGGAGAGGGAGAGAGGAAGAGAGAAACACAGAGGAGCTTCGCATGGAAGGCGGTTCGAGGGGTGCCAGGCGAGAGAGGGTGGAGGTCGACGACGACCCTCGGCAACCAACGCCCACCACTAGCCACCCTCCTGCACCCTCCGCCCCTCTCCCCGTTAGCTTTTGCGACGTCTATACGGAGCGGAGCGGAGAGGAGAGGAGAGAAGAGAAGAGGGGAAGGCGGCGTGGAAGGCAAGCCGGCACGGTACGCGAGCTAACGACGTTCTTTCGCTTCCCGCGAAGAAGACAGAGAGAGACAGAGGCAACCAGCGCGAGAGGGACGATCGGGGGTGGGAAAACGCGCGGGAAGAGAGAAGAAGAGGAGAAAGAGAAAGAATAAGGGAGGGGAGGGGGGTAAAAAAAGAGAAGGAGGTGGTACAAACCGCGTTCCACCTCTTTCCTTCTTTCTTACTTGCTCCTGCTTGCACGCTTCGCTTCTTTGTGAACATAGACACGAACGGGGGTGGGAGGGCGCGACTGCAGCAGGTAATGATGTACCGCGGTAAATTTCCTGCGGAAAATTACCCACGCTGTTGGTCGCGCGGAGTCACGGGCAAGAGATAATCATTTTCTTTTTGCAACGCGTCGACAAACATACGCGTGGCCATGGCAAGCCGACGCTGCAACAATGTCCACGCGATTTATTGAATTATTAGCGACGCGGGGGCGAGACAGGTAAGGCAACGCGGTTCAACCCATGGGACTTTTTCAGACCGAGGATCCGGAGTTATCGTCACGGGACGCGGATTGAAAGAGATCATGATTGTCTGACAGTTTGACTCTGTCTGTAGAAAGACTAGCGATCCCTTTTGTTCTTGGAGCACCATAGACGCGCTTATTGAGAGAAACTGAGGCGGTTCTAATTGCGATACGTCTGTATTTTATTTTCTTCGATGCTGTTCCAAATACCCCCACGATTTCGCTGTTAAGATTCGCGACTGTGTAATTTTTGAATAAATTGCACGTGAAATTTCAATGCACCTGAATAGAAAGTAAATACGAGAGAGAAAATACGTGAACGGATGAAATATGAAAATAACGCGCTCTATTGGCTTTGCAGATGTAAAGGTAATGGATTATTAAAAATATGTATATGACGAAAGGTTGAAATGCTCTGATCAAATAATTTTAACGCCGAAGTACTTCCCAAAGAATAACATTTGAGTTGAATTCCTCGATTTTCCTACTCGAAAGTTAAGTAATTGAAGATTATTTGCCCAACGGATAAGACCAATAATTTAACACGGAGTGGAAGTTTGTTACACGTATTAAATCGTAATTTGGTTTAACGGTATATTACTTCTCACTTCCGACTTATTCTCTCAACGAGATCTTCCAAGTAATTGCAACCAATAATCAAAGTTTTCTCACTCCTGCGTGCAATTTCTCCACGATTATTTGTACCTTACTACGAGAAACATCTGTTTTTCGTTCTCATATAAAGAATAAAATCTTTCAAAGTTCCACCAAATGAAAGACACGATATAAGATGTTCGTATGTTTAGAAAAAGAAAAATTTGTACACGTCATAAATTCCAACAACATCTGTTTTTCGTTCTCATATAAAGAATAAAATCTTTCAAAGTTCCACCAAATGAAAAACACGATATAAGATGTTCGTATGTTTAGAAAAAGAAAAATTTGTACACGTCATAAATTCCAACAACACACTTTCCACGCTACGAGGGGAAGTCGAACAGCGTCGTTGGAATCGCTGTCGTCTCAAACGTTCGGTTAATTTCTTCTGGATTAACGAAGCACGACAGAGCGTGGCCGATGAGACAAGTACCTAACTCCTTTTTCCAAGAGAGGGAAACAAGATGTCGAGTAAGAAAGAGAAATTCTTTCCTGTAGCCGACTATGCACGGAAACCCCTCGAAGGCGTATTGTGAACGAGACAGCCGATAATTTGTTTTGGGCCTCCTCTCTCGTTCGCAACAGAGAGCCGAGGTACACGAGGAACAGCGAACTTTGCATTGTTACGGAATCGAGTGTCGCATTCGCTGACTGCCGACAATTTCGAACTTTTAATTTGAGTTTGAGGATTCATTAGAGACATTATGCTCCGCCCGGCAAACTTCCAAGCAGCCACGCGAACGCCACCCCCGTCCTTCCAAGTCGCCCAAAACAGCCCACCCCCGCCCCTGTGCCAGACCCTCGTACCACTCGAATCTCGAAGCACAGATCGAATAATTCCGCAGTCGCGGATCGTGTCCCTTTTTCTCTTCTCCTCTCTCCCTCTCCCCCTCTCTCTCGATTATCCGGAGACAACTTTTTCTTCGAACATCGAAAGGGCCGTTCAACAACGCGTCGCGCGATTCCTCGACACTTTGAAACCTGGATTCTAATGTCGCCCACGACGGTAATCCAACGCAATCGCGGCTGCACAGCCAGCGTTATTGCATTCCGCGACAAATTGGAGGTAATTGCGAACTGCGCGAAATACCTTGGATAAGGAGAGCCGGAAATTGTCGCTGCAACGTATGACGCTTCCCCGCAACGAGAATACCGCTTTCATACCTGCGCGTGCCGGTTAGAAGAACATTCGAACCTTTTTCTCCGATCTTTGCACCCCTGATCTAATCATGCCGAGTATAGTGGGAAAAATCTGGAAGACCCTAACGGTGTCCGTGATCCGCGTGACCGATCGATGGACCCAACCCGGTGTCGAAAGGATGCACCGTAGCCCGTTCACTTTCACCTATCGCTCTGTCATCGGTCCTCTCTTTTTTCGCAGCGAAGGTATCCCGTCGTCAGTGGCAAGATCGCGAGTGAATCGATACCAGAGGTAGATGTACAGGGTCGACCGATGGAGAGAACGAGACAGGCCAGAAGGGACAGGGAGGCGGGGAGAGGGTGCGAGGGTGGTTTTTGAGGGAGATGTTTCGTTCGTAGGCAGTAGGTTTCACCCCACCCAGAAGTCCCGCAGCATAATCTCCGTCCCTCTGGCCCGTCTCTTTCGCATCCCTCTCCCGCTCTCCATGACGGGTGAAGCTCGCTCATCCTCTGTTCCATGAGCGCAGCCCTCCACCCATCTCCGGTGTAAAACCCCCCCGGTGCCGTGACGTAAATGCCAGAGAAATGGGCTGGAGGGGCTGCGAGAACGTGGCGTGGGCAGTGACGCGTGTGCACGCAGGAAAACTCTTCTTATTTATATGCTCCATGCTGCCATGGCGAATCGATATTTCGCATGAGTTCACTCGGAGAAAAAAGGAGGATAAGAAAGAGAGAAGAAGGAAGGAAAAAGGTCACCCCAGCGTAGACGGGGGCGGGAACGATTTCCTTTTCCGCTTTTAGTCGAACGATGGCTACTTTCTTATGTATCCTGTTTTTCCCTTAACGCCACCCCCGACCTGCGGCTCTAAACCTCGACACGCGGACTGAATTCGGTATAACCTAACTAAATTCGCGCTACCTTCCTTCGTTTCGAAGGAGTGGTGTCTGGTGTGCAGTAGTAGATCAGTAACGTTTCCGATACTGACAGAGTACGTTCTCCAAATGTAATTGAAAGAAGAAATAAATAAAGCAAAATTTCGATTTTATGCATATGTTAAAGTACGCTATTATTCGATACTACATCGAACGTGTATGGAGTGAATTTTCATAATAAAGAACTGCATTAATATAACCCCTTGAGGACCGAATTATTTCAAAACACTCGCTGAAAATTTCTCAAATATTTTTTATTACCGATTCAATAAGCGAAAGTAGAACCGGTCAACTCTGTGATAGAAATACGGGAAATTTTACGTAGTCTTCAAAGAATTAAGGAATTTGCGTGAATAGACAGAAATCGTACGATCTCGAAACACTTCAAAAACTTTGTAACCACCGACTAGACTACTATTCACTGATTGACACACATTTTTGCAAATTCGTAATGGAATCTTACATATCACAGTTGGCAAGATTAAACCAAAGGACGGAAGAAACGCGAGAGAGATGGAAGAAACGGGAAAAGGGGGGTGGCTAGAAAGATACGAGGGTGGATCGCGGGTAGGAGGCGGATGGAACGTAGTTGGTTCGTATCAGCATAATGTAGATATCTATTCCTTGCCTCTTCCGTTAGCTTCGAGGTTTGGAGATGGCTGGAATACGAGACGGGGGATGAAATTGAAATGAAACTACCCGAAGGAGCAGACGGCCCCGCGGCTTTCCAAACCCGGAGAAAGATTAAAACGCGACCGAATGGATGCGAAAGAAAGTTTTGCCGCCGAACTATACTCCGCCTAAACTAGAACCGATCCCTCTGTATACGTGAGCGCGGTTTCTCCGTCGAGTCTCGAGTGATTCTTTCTATAACTGGAAACTAACCGGAAAATCTGAATGTAATTGTTGAATTATAACTTTCTATAATACCATTCATCCTCGACAATGATACTGCAATTTCTAACTTGTTCCTCGTTATAAACGAGAAATTGTCTGCAATAAATATCTGCCTCCTTCGAGTATTTTCCTTGTTATACGAAATTAAAATACTCGGATATCTCGTTTGTAATGTACGTTTATTTATCCACTTGTTATTATAAATTAAGAATGTACCGTAGAACTTAGTCGGTGTAAAAATACAAATATTTTATACTCCATTTGCACTTCAAGAATTTTTTAATACGACTCCCAATGAAAACTCCAGTAAGTACACTTTTGCCAGGGGAAACATCTTTGAACCAAAAATATAAATTTATTTATCCAATAATCTTCCTGCGTCCTCGTTTTTCTTGAAAATGAAACCAAACGAGAATTTATGCATTATCAACGTGACCTGGATGACGCTAGAAAATACACAAATATTTCCTCCTACGAATGGAAATTGGAGGGGTATCGTGTAATTTTGTAAACAACGGTAATTTACTATTACCAGATAAAGGT
Organism: Eufriesea mexicana; assembly: GCF_001483705.2. Lineage (NCBI taxonomy): Eukaryota > Metazoa > Arthropoda > Insecta > Hymenoptera > Apidae > Eufriesea > Eufriesea mexicana. Next base: position 1,652,524 of record NW_016909080.1, read on the forward strand.
AAACTACTCTACCATTAATTCACAGAGAGTACCTCGAGAAACTCCGTTCCATTTACCTTGAAAGCCAATCGAAGAGAGCATGGTAGAAGCCATCTCGGCCAACGGTAACGGGAAAGGATAGAATTCGGCTATTAGTATAAAATTATCCATTCATTTGGGAAGCAGAAACGAGCACGTGGAGAAAAGAGTTGCTTAACTGTGCGATAAGCGGTCTATCGGTCTGGCTGTCCCTTTCCAGCAGCGTTTCTTGCTCTTACCAGCGTGGTCCGAAGAAAGTAAGCGCGTGGCGGTATGAAATGGAATTAATTATGAGAGCGTCTCAACAGGTGGGTGTAGACGTCTTTAAACTCTGTCTGTCTCTCTTTCACCGCTTTGCACCGTTCGCTGTCGCTCTCTCTCTCCGTCGTGCCTGACCCCCTCGCGCCCCTCGCCGACAATTCACCCCCGGCCGGCCACCCCTTTTCGTCGTGTCCCGGACCGTCCTCAAGTAATTTACTAAGAAAATAAATAGAGGACGAGTCCCTGGAAAAATGGAAGGTTAAACGAGCGCGTCGGCGCGCGATCTTCAGCTTCCTTAATTGAGAGAGAGGGAAAAAAAGAAGGAGGCACCCGGGGGTGGAGGAACGGCGGCGAAGGGAGGAAATAAGAGAACTGGAGCTCGGCTATAAAAGAATGCATCATTAAGGATCGAAGAAATGAAAACACCATTGTACCAGAGCACCGTGAAATGCCGATTTCAATCGATTTTTAACTAAGCATCCCCCGGATGCCTTTTGACCCGCTTCGCAGCTTTGTTTCCTTTGTATATATAATTGTTTTTAAAGTGGCAAAACGCCAGGTCCCGTTTATGAATTTTATCGCGCGACTCGAACATTTTTCCTCTCTTATTTATGAAATTGAAAAAAGCTTCGTGATTTTACATATTTTGTTACGTACATACGAATATAAAGGTACAAGAGAGAAATTTTTAATCGAAGTATTCGAATCGCAATATGCTGTAGTAGGTACTGATGCTCCTTCCTACCTCGAATTGTCAAATAAAAAAGTAACAGAGTCTTTAAATTACTCTGGAAGATTGGTAACTGGCTTGTGTGTACAGCGAGATAAGGAATATTGAAAATAACCGTGATAAGGTAAAAGATGAAGTAATTCGTGATTGACAACTGACCGAAATAAATGATTCAGTTTTGACAAACTGTAAGTAGTTCCATTGTGCATCGCGATGGCTGCGTTTTCTAACTGCACTTCAGTTTGTCGGATCACTCTCGACCTTCGACCTCTTTCAGAATTGATTAATTGACGTTTAAGGTATATTTGTATCGTCACCATTGTACCGCACCGCTATTGTAAACCGCAGAGCTTGCGGTCCCAGGATATACGATCTATCGAATCCTTTGTCGGGGGCCACTTGACAACGTACACGATTTTGATTTATTAGTTACGATTGTCACGTGCCTTCGGACTGTTATTATTGAAAAATACATAACTATGTTTCTACCATTATAAATATTACATTGAACTTCCTATGACGGCGCAAATTAAATAATTTACGTCAAATTTGTAAAAAATTATTCGAAAACTCTAACAAACTCTAGGAACAAAGCAACGTTTAATTAAACTGCAAAATTCAATTGAATAAAATAAGGAACCAGGCTATATAATTTTCTTGATTAATTTTCTTTGACGAGATGAAATTATGCAATTTTCCTTGATCTAAGAATAAAAATTAAAAATTGCATTTCCGTCTCGATAATGGTAATAAATTTTCCATGAAATCAAACAAGCGATATTTCATGGGAAGAACGTGACATTTAATAGCCACTTGCATCACCCCTGAGATCGAATGACTATTATTCGAAAACGTACGAAGGGTTTCGCACTGTTGAAAATGGAAAATTCGTATGGCGAGTTTTCCTCGCTCTTTTCCAGCCCTCCAGTCGGTGCTCACCTTCCCCTTAACCGTGGAAAGGCCCTCGAAACTCCTCTGAAGAAAAACATACCCTTCGCCTTCGTATGCGGCACGTCCGGGTTTTTTCTTCGACGAATGCATGTATGCTGATTTATGCGATCTTCTCTGAG
>NW_016909080.1:1655313-1680405 GCF_001483705.2 Eufriesea mexicana
AGAGCGTCAAAACGGCCACGCCGTCCCTTTCCCACGTTTAATTTAAACATCCAACGTGTGTTTTACCTGCGCCCTGGATAGGGCAGGTGTGTAGCGACGCGGAAAAGAAAGAAAATGACACGTATCGATGGCCATTGATATTCCAAGGGAAAGGATGCTAATGGGAACGGCACTCGAATATATATTCAAATTAATCGGAAGAACTTTTCGACGTCCGATTTTTAAATCGTCCAGAAGAAATTATACGATCGAATGTAATTGCTATAATAATTTTCATCTCGTTCTTAAATTTTATTCTCAATTACGCAACACTTCGGCGAGAAATTTCTCCTAAATTTGGAAGAGATTTTGAAGAAATAAAACGAATAGGATATTTTCAAACTAAGTTTATCTCGCCAGAATACGACTATGCGTTTCCGTATCCCGAATATCACGTAATGTCCTCTTTTCTTTATCAAAAATTCTTATCTCGCGAAATAATAAATAACGTGCACTATCAAAACGGTGATTAAAATGCTGGAACGATTAAAATCCTTAGGAATCGTATCGGTAAAGATTGGGTAAAAATGGCACGTCACGGAAATGGGTAAAAATCGGTGGTTCCGATGCGAAATAAACGAGAGCCCTTTGCATGGAACGTGGTTGGAAATACGGCGAAGCAAAATGCTCGCGAAAAGATATTGATGACAACGTTAATAATGGATCAGGTTCTCCGTCGATGGATATCATTAACGATCATCCGCTATAGCAAACTATAGTGGCTTCGATCAATCATACGAAAGCCCGACGTCGCCGGCAGACCTTCTTCCCCATTCCCTGTCCGTCTCAGGCACCTCGAGGCCCGTGTTGTCGTTTCTTCTTTCACACCCCCGACAACGACGTCTTCGTCTTCGAATAATTCCCGCATAGGCCGGGATATCTTTTTTCCCTTCTCCCTGTCCTGGAGGTTCGCCAGGATCCATTCATCACCGGCATCCGAGGGCGCGAACGGAAGGAGGCAAAAACTCGAAGGAGGAAGAGAAAAGAGCAACGAATAGCGTCGCCAGGGTGAACCAAGATGGAGTGGCATCGTTATAGCGTCTCCGGCTTCGTGCCCGTTATGCCGATTATCAATAAATCACCAGAGAAAACACCGAAACAATGTCTCATGGAATACCGAGGGAGCTCCTCGGTGCACCACCTGCACCGATCGTTATTCTCGCTTCGTGCTTGGAATTCGTCCATGAAAAATCTCTCCTAGCCTATGATAATCCACCCCCAAAACGCAAAAACGCGCACAATCCATCCGAAGAAAAAGAATCCGAGTATACTCGAGCGAAATTTTATTCCCAAAGAACGAACCGCGGAAACGAAACCGCGTAATCTGCTCTCTGTCGCGCAAGAGAGACACTCGCGCGTGTACCTACATAATATAACACACGCGCGTAGGACCTGGAAAGGAGTTGGAACGATTTCCATCTAGACCGACCTTTCGTCGCTCGGGAAAGCGCGAGTGTGTAAAAGCTCGAAAGCTGGAAAAAGCTTTTCGGTTCGGTGCCGGTCGGATAAAAGTTCTTCTATTCCTCCTTGCCGCCACCCCCACAGCCTAGCCGGCTCTCTCCTTCGTCTTTCTTCTCGCTCCCTTTCTCGTCTCCTCCACCCTCGCTCCACCTGTCTCTCCCTGTCTTTCCCTGTCTTTCCCTGTCCCGCTCTCCTTCACCCGCTCGCTCGCGATGGAAGGCGAAGATTGAAGCTTACGCGAGTCGTCTCTCTGTGTCCGCATATTCCGTCTGCTCCTCCACGCGCCCTCTCCGTCACACGTGCGCGACTCCGCTCGCGAACGCACACGCGTGTGCCGGAGCCTCGCGAGTGTGCGCGCGTGTTGGCCACCCTTCGTCTCTCTGTCTCGCGCCCTGACTCGCGCGTGCTCTCTCATTCTCTTCGGATACAATGTGTGCGCGTCAAGAATACACGCTATTGATCGCGGGTGGATGCGAGAAAGAGGCAGGAAATACGAGAAACCGGTCCCCGCTTCGGCAAACTCCTTTCCTCCCCGTGTTCTTCACGTGAGAGGAAGAGAATGTGACGTTATTCCAACGGAGTTTCCACCCGGTATTACCGTATACTTCATTCGCGCGGACCACTTCGGCAATGGGAATGTATTTTTCCGCGATTCGACCAACGTTCCACCATTTCGCCGCTTTACAGCGGAAATCTAGGCTGCGGTATCTTTATCGATCTCCTTTTGCGAATACGCGTTGCTTTGCGATTCGAATGTATGCTCGTGTGTTGTCAAATGATAAACGTCATCGATCGTTGATAAATGATAATTGAACAATTTTTGGATCTCCACGGGAATTTATTATAATAACGCGTGTTTCGTGTTGATATAATTGATCTTCGATTATATCTACGTCTTCCTCGCTTGGATTTTTATTTCTTATAATTTTGTTTCTTTTTACAATTTTATGTTCCATTTCGTCGTTGTAGCTAAATACTTGTATGGGATTCTTCGTTACTTGGACTATCTCCCTCGGGTAAAATATCGCGTTAGAAAATTTAATGGCGGCATAAAACAATTATCGAAGCGTTATTTCGCCGCAATTTCTTGCCCGTGCCAGGCGTTTAAACGGCAATCATGGTACCTCGTTTAATAAAGAAGTTTCGAATTTATAGCCCGCGGAGACCGTGAAATGGACACGATCTTTCTATTCGCTCCGTTCAAATTGATATTCCTCGCGAATTCGCTAAACATCGCGAAGGGACGTGGAAAAAAGACGATAAAACGAGATTATTCCATCCTCTAAACTTCTGTACATCTCGGTCATGTAACAGACAGAATCTCTGGCTTGTAAACTCTCGGTTCGTTGGATAAGAAATTAGTTTGAAATCCGTGTGTCTGTATTTAAATTAATCCCGCGAACGGGACGACGGGAAATCAGCGGGTAAGCATCGCGGTAACATTTACCGTGGATAATACCGAGGAAGTTACGACACGCTAATGAAGTTAAGTTCTTCCTCGGGACCAGCCAGCCTAGCTTTTGTCCGGGACGAAGTTGAAAAATTACCGAGGACAATGTTTCCGAGAAGTGGAAAATTCGAGGCACCGAGTATACGTGTTTGTTCAACACTAGAACTACCAACTTGTAACGCGCAGCTAAATATACTCGCAATGATAATTATTATTGCAGCGGCGAAGTTAGATATGCGGATATAACCACGGTTTTACCCCCTAATAAAAATCGACGTTAATTTTCACGATAGCAACCATGTATTTTCGACAAGTGAAAGAATAACACTTGCACTAAAGTAACGAAAATACTTTGGTCAATTCTATGTTTTAATATTTAAATTCTCTTTAAAAATTAGACATAAGCCCAAGCTCTTAGTCGGTGGTGTATGTTATTCCACGCAGAATGAAGCTTTTTATTTCTCGACTTTCGTTATGTCTAAAATAACCATACGTGAAGTATACGGTTATCAAAGTATCACACCAAGAAAGTATTATGTAATAAAAAATTTCAAATTTTGATAATCGTATGCAAATGGGCAGAGACAACGGATCGTCGAGATTTTACCGACGCGTTTGCAACATCTTTGGATGGAGATAGGGAAAGAGGAGATGGTGTTCGTCGGTAGGTTCGAAGGGAAACACATGCCGAGGATCCAAAAAGAGAGGCAGGCGACGCGACGCCTCGGATCGATGCGCGTCGGAGTGCGCGCTCAACCCCAGACCAACATGGACGCGGATTTACGAGGTTGAAGCGAATGGAAAAAAGAAGAAGAGAAGAAAAGAGAACAGCCGTGTCTCCTGACCTTATCGTGCGAGCCCTGCGATGTACAGACACCGAACGAAACGCGTGATTGTTAATCAATTTACCGTTGCGAGCTTTCTGCACGTGGCTTTCGCAAATATATTTAACGTACGAATAAAGAGGCACGGGTATTCGTTGGGAAATAAAGCGAGACGAGTACAAAGAGACATACACGATGCGTTATATGAGAGCCTCATTTGCAAATCGATTAACTCCACGGAACAAGAAATAGACGTTTATTTCGAAAAATTTTTAATTAAATATCAAACAGATACATGGGCGGAAAATTTGTTAAAATTCAAAATTTCAAGTTAATCACTTTGATCTGTAGTCCATACCTCGGGCGAAATCAATTAAAACCTGATACTGGGTAAATGATATTCGTGGAAATTTTAATTTAATTTGTTAATTCAATATCCTAGATAAATATTGAATATTGGGATAGCCGAACACGGTGGTCGGCGTAAACGAGATGATGAAATTCGCATTCGTTTTATTTTTATTCCGACTGCCTGTGAGCAATACTTCCATGGAGTTCGATATACGTACACTTTTCTACCCTTGCGATCTCGCTGTGACGTTACTTCCATGAAATTATCTTCAAGAATTTGACACTAGAACTAGACACACAGAGGTTCCAGAATGACCCGTTCCGAATATTTGATTTTTACAATTTCTAAAAACACATTGAGCTACTTTTGACAAAATTAAGGGATGACTTTAAAACTTGGGCAGAATCGACAGGTCGTGTATATAATGCGTTTAGCTACATATCGCACTCGTTCGAGCGGAAAATTTCCTAAACATTCTTCGGAATAGAAAAATTTCCCATTAGCAGGTGGACCGGATTAAAATCGTGCGTGTGGCAAATCGATCGCGTTCTTAACCCCTTTCATCCCCGACACGTAAACGCTGGCGATCTTGGCCAGTGGAATTTTCTTGGCACCGGCCGCGAGAAGGGTAGAAAGTTGCCTCGCGGAACTCGCCCCGTTTTACTTGGAATTCCGGCGCGTTTTAATATTTTAACCGTGTATCTGCACCGTGTACCGCATTAATACGAGCGAAAAAACAACTCTGAAAAGGGGAGGGCTGCAGTATTCGTCTTTTGTTTTCGCTCGTGCGAGCATTTTCGATGCAATGGCGCCGAAAAGAAGAGGGCCCCGGCCGAGTAATGGGGTGTCGCTGGCAGTCGCGCATTTATAATTTCTGCCTACCCCCCGAACCCACCCTGTTTCCCGCCCCACCTTCCGACCACTCTTCGTACTTTATTCTTTCTCTCTTGCAGACTGCCAGGTCGAAACAATTGCTTTCCGCCCGACAGAAAGGAACAAAACTGTCTGGGGTGGTGTACCGGCAAGCGGGGTGAAAGTTGCAAGATGAGTTACAGCGACAGCTCAAAGATCCGATGGCATCCGATCCTTTTGTTTAACACGACGAAAAAATCCAGCTTTCTTCTACTCTTCTACCATCGCATCGGGTAATACATGCTAATGCAATTATCGCTCGGCTATGTCTTTGTATGGAGATTCCACCGTCGCTATACGTTCCATGGGACAAAGGGACAATTTTTATGGAAAATTTTGGCATTTTCTTTCTGTCGAGCGAAAGTAATCGTTGCATATTAAAGCGATCCTTCGCAGATCAAAGTGATTAATTGCGTTATCTGAATTTTTGAAAATCCTAGTGCCAATGCATCTGTTCGATGTTTAACTCTTTAGGTGTAAAACAAATTTCTAGTCTTCGGTTTGCGGAGTTAATCGACTTGGCACATAAGCGACTCGTGTAAGGATTTTTATATCGAAGCATCGTTCGTGAGGTAATATATGTACGCTTAGCGCGATAATCGTTCCGTTGCTAGTTTATATGATAATTCTTCTGAAACTCCTCGAAAGTGATCATCGAACGGTGAAGATGCAATATTAATTCACTGAATCCCATGAAGAATCTTTTATACAATAGCATTGTGGTATAAGCTAATGCAATTACCGTTCGATCGTAAAATTTATATATTATTTTCGCAATTCTTTATTTGATCGTATAAAAATTATCATTGAGCTGTAAAGATGCAGTGTCGCGACGGGAACCGTGTGTTAATTGAATAAAACTTGCGAAGTAATAGATGCTAACGTGATTATCGTTGCCTTGCAATGAGAAAATAATTTTAAGGGAAAATTTTGCCATTTCCTTGGTCGTTCAAAGGCGATGATCGAGCGCTGAAGATGCAATATCGCGGAGGAGAGCGCGTATTAATTCAATAAACTTGATGAGGAACGATCGTGCCAATTTATAAGGATTATCGGGAACGATGGTGTCTCTCTCTCGTTCGGAGAGCCGAAGGGGATCGAAGAATAAGAGCATCGTAATGTCTTCGCGTTCTTCAGCACCGGTGGACACGTTCCTCTCCCTCTTTCAAGCTCCTTCCTCTTCCCGGCTCCTCCTCGGGGATTTGTGTCTTTATCAATGCTGATCATCGCGCTTAATCCTCGGCCCAAAAGTCGTTACAACTCGACACGACTCTCATCCGCCGCGTTCAGGGGCTAGACATCGTCACCGATCATCCCTGATGTAATTAAATTACATCCTGATTAATTTTCGAGCGCCGTGTAAATTTATTCTAATAATAGTTCTATCATCCCGTCCAAACTCGAAAGGCTTGAGAATTATTGGAATTATTAAGATTTGGTCATTGTCGTAATTTATTGTAGATAGTACGTAAACAATTTCAACGCTGCTATACTTATACAGCGGATCTTTATTGCATGATACCTGCAATGCCTTCTTTGTACTCCGAATTTACGATCGTGTAACGTTACCGGGGTACATTTAAATTTACACCAATGCTGTGCCGAAATTTCTTGCGGCCTTTTGACGTTTCGAACGTTCGAAATGTATCTGATTTAAACCGATATAATAAAATTTGGATTTTCTTTTCCTTATTTTATTGCGCTGTGCAACTCCTCGAGCAGTTAGTAGTAAGTACATACTAATAATATGTACGGATATAACATCCTTACCCTAAAACTTATACCTAATTAATAAATATATTTTGCATAGAACCTTGATTAACACAAATGAAATTATCTGAATGTACAATTTAAGTAACGTATATATAACAATTAGACACGCAGCTTATAATTTTGTAAGGATCTGTGTATGCTTAATCCGCCCTTAATAGCCGACCTGCTTAATTACAATAAAATTATTTACTTCTTCCTACGTAATACGAGTCGAAATTTATATAATAATATGCAATATTATAACATTAACGATCTGGTTTAATCCTCTGTCTACAACCGCCACGTATTTCTATACCAAAAATCTTGTAGAATTACTCGGAAAATTCATACTGCATGCTACATCATTTTGTCGCGACTTGTGAACGTCCACTCTGTCTAGTCGCGTCTGCCATATATTTTAAACTTTCCTCATTTCCTTGGAACAATCGTAAGACAAACGGCCATAACGAAACTCCGCGCAATAGAATTCATTAATATGTTAATAACGACGAACTGCCGTCTGAATTGTACCTACCAGCCATGAATGAAAACAGCAACGGTCTAGAAGTGTCCTGGGCGAGCAGAAAATGACGGAGGCTTCGACCCTTCCGGATCTGTTGTCTCGCGAAACTCGTTTCGATTTAATTTATGCATCGTGGTCCACGTTTCCCACCCCGGTCTTAAGGCCCTTTTGTACAGTTATTAATGCCCTGGGCCACTTCATTTTCACCGTATGCACGCACACAGCCACGCTGGAGCTGTGACGGCATCGCTACCTGACGTCCTTCCGGATCCTGCGATTCGTTCCCGCGTATGCAAATTTCGCCGAAACGAAAGTGCAACGAAGAGAGCGAGAGGGCGAGCGAGACGAAACGACCGACCTTTCAGTATACATCTGCCTGCTCGAACAATCGTCGGAAAAATAATAACTGTTTTTACAGGAGAGAATACATTGCCATAGCAGAACCGGCTCTTGCACTCCTCGACTTGCTTGGGACATGATTTCTTGCTTGTTCCATTACTCTCGCGCGTTCTTTTCAAAACTCCGTTCGTTTTTCTTTGTTAAACTTAAGATTCTCGGGCAATGTGAAAGAATTTCGAATTCCCTTATCGATATTTTAATACTTTCATGTTTGTTGAAAATATCGTTTCAGAAATTCGCGAGGAAGTAGTAACGCGACACGATCCGTACGAATTTCATTGAAAATTTTTGTCAATGAAAAGTAGAATAAATTGTTATGAAAATAGAGATATATCGATGTTTCGAAATTACTAAATAAAACGCGAGAGTTGTAATAATGCTTTAGACCGCATGAATTTAATGCAAATTATTTCATTACAGTCATATTTCTGCAGAGGATGATTGCGTATTAGCGGTCGTTTGAATGCGTTGAAATACTTTTGCCGGAAGATAGACGAAAGCAATTAAGATGCTAAATTCGAATTTATACGAGCAATTTTCCTGCTTTCGGCGCGTAAGTGACTGTTTTATCGCGCACATAAATCGTTTAGAAGCGAGCCGATGCGTCCCGTCTAATACGTGAGATACCTCCAAACGTGAAAATTAACCAAGGGGTGCAGCTTTGAGAGTCACTGGCGTGGTAAAACAGGAATCTACGATCCTAAATGCTCTTGCAGGTAAGCAGAATTTCTACCTTAACAGAATGGCGGATAAAACAGTACGATCTATCTGCCCTCTGGGGAAGGGTGGCTGAAACGTATTAAGGGTAGTTGCACCACCGATAATACTGACTGAAGTTACGATTGGAAATAACTTCAAACCTAACTTAAAAACTATTTCGTCAGCTATAAATTTTTAGATAAAATTATCGTTATTATTTAACTATAATAACACATCAGAAGTAAATACGATGAGCAACAATAATAATTTCTTCTTATAATTTCTCTATTCGTCTTCATTAGTCCATAGCAATTCCTACACTCGTAAACTATACACGACAAAAATAATATTCACCAAGGAAAAACGTTTTCTAAATGACACCTGCATCTTCATTTTATTTATTCTCATTTTCCACTACGAGTATTAATTTCGTGATGATTGGACCCTAAAGATTTACAAATTATCAACACTCCATTAACCATTTGTCTTATAATATTATATGTTATTTGTACTGAAAAATAACAATATTTAAAATTAAGAAATTCCTTGCACCGTAAAGAGATGAAACGTCCAAGCAAATCGAAATTGCTACAACCCTAAAACGTTGTTCCCTTCGAAACTACCCCAACTGAAGTGATAGATCTTACAAGGCTACGCACTAATTGCGATCCTAATCTCTTGTTCGAACGAAACGTAAGTCCTGGATTACCTTACACGTTAATTACGCCGTAATTAACTCTCGTCGTCACCATCGTCAGAGAGGAAGTCGTAGAATGTCGACGAAGCGATTTTACACCGCTTACCTCGAAAATCCTTCGTAAACCCGAACTACCGTAGCCAGCGCGGAATAAAACGTGACGATGGCGATTATCGACCCCCAACGGAAAAAAGGAGAAAAAAAAAAGAGGAAACAAAATAAGACGAAGGGGCGGGGGGGAGGGCAGAGGGCTGGCAGAATTGAACGCGACGCCATTAAAACTTCATTTTACGCTCGCTTATAGCTCGTACTTTTAACAACGTGGCTGAAGGCGGGAAGTGTTTGAGGCCCCTTCGATGTAAGAGCGAATCTCGTTTAGCAAATGCCGAGACAAACGGAAAATTATGCGGTACAAATTGAAAATATTTTCAACCCCGTTGTTTTAATATTCCGGGCCAAAGTGAAGACGGAATGCATGGTAGATCAATTCGAACGAGTAAGATCGACTCGTCGAGATCCCAATCGTAGTTACGAGCGCAATAATTTCGCGTATGGAATAATAAGAGACGCGAAAAAATTAGAGAAAATTAAAGAAAATTAAAAAATTGAAAATATTTTCACAATCTCCTTGATTTAATATTCGAAATCGAAGAAAGAAGGGGATGGCATAGTCAACGGGACGTGGATAAGACGAATGAGTTGGTTGAAATGCGAATCGGAATAACTTCAACAATTATTTTTCCACTTTCACGTTAATACTAAACGCTAGACTTGACTCCACTTTCGTATTGCAGTTATTTTCAGCGCAGTTAATATTTCAATTAATTAAAATTGCAAAAAGGAAACCTTCGTAGTTCATTTTCATTAGTACTTTACAAATATCGTTTCCCTGTTTCCTCTGTATTCTGCCACGCGCATAGAGAAATTAAAATTATTCGAAGCCTCATATTTCATGGAAGCAATTATAACTTAGTAACGGAAACCCTTCCTTATCGTTTTAATATCCCGTGAAGTCTATCTTTGAAGTGGTATTCTCGTATTTCCACATACTTTATACGTCGAGGAATCGATACTGAAGAACGGAGATAGTGGCGGAATATCGTTTACAAATATATCCTGTTCGACAGAGGGAAATGGTTAAATTGGGTGGCAGTGGACGGAAGAGAGGCAGGTAACAAATCGGGCTCCCAGCAACAGGTATCAATACCTTCTATTATTTTCGCACCATTGATTCGATACCCAATAGAATCGATATCGTACCTGTTCTACGCGCAGCAGGTAGGTGGCACGCGACCAGGTACAACCATCCGCAGGTTCACATCGAATATCATCGAGGGGTAGCTTTTACCTTCTCGACAAGATCAAGAGCCGTCGACCTTTGAGGCATCTCAATAAAGAATTTCAATCAGCGAGGATTTTAGAAACGATCGCCTAGCATTCAGATGATAATTCGCGCGCGTGTCGTTCTCATAAATCAAGCACTAACTTCTCTATCAACTTGTATTTAATTAAACACTGCACTTCCATAAACGTGTTATAATTTGAATTTCACGTTATCACTTTAATTTTTCTTTCATACAATTACGTAACTAGTAAATTAATTACACTTAGTGCAATTCGCGGCGTTTTTTGAAACAAGTTTTGCACTTTCCTGCCAATCAATATTTTTGTGAAATCTTTTATATGATTTCTTTCTACACGGTGCACTTTCACAGTGTAAAATAACCCCAGATGTACAATGGTAATTATTAGTATAGAAAACCGTCGAATATAATCACTGGGTAATTATTTTTTAATTATCACTCGTTCGTGTAATCAGGAAATAATATTATCCCAAACATTGATAAATATTTGTGGAATAGCTAAAGAGAATTATATATGAATTAGAATAACTAGTTACTTTATTGAAATATATTTACGAGAAAATTCTCGATTCCTCCTTATCGCGATTGATGATTTAATTAAACAGATTTAACGAGAGCATTTAAGAAACACGAAATCCAAACGGACGCCATTGCACGGAAGAGGAGCTGGAATTGTATCGTTGGTCGAGGAACCACCCCTTAGCCCCCACCCTAGCCACCCTAACCACCCTCGTTCGCTCTGTCACGACACGAGCACCATATTTTATTCCTACTATTACCCGTATTCTACTTATTAAATCTTACTAAACTTACTTAACTTATTCGAGACCTATTAAACGCACGAGTAAAGAAAGGACAACAAACATACGACAGAATCATAATATAATAAAAAATCAGAAGCACAGAATCGAAGAACTTGCAAACACTCTATCAATCACAAAATTTAACAATTATCACAATTCTTTTTCCCAAACAGATGAAACGATACACACCTCTGTCTGGCATTTTATACGCAAAGTAAAATAAAAATGAATAAAATTTACTAATATAAATATGTTAATATTTATAATTCGCGTAAAATAAAATTCCTCGAGAAGAACCTGCGCTACTAAAAATTTCGTTACACGTATTTACCAACGTCGATCAAAGAGGCCGAGAAACATAAAACCAACGCGTAAAACAATCCTCTTCATCCCCGCGTCGCATCCGCTGATAATAAACCCTGCGAACGACCCACCGAGCAATCCTACCACCATATCCGGGTCCATCCTCGCGCGAAGCCGTTGCGATCGGAATTCCTTTCGCTGCAACGCGATCGCGGGGACGGATTTTCAATTACGGGGAAGATTTTGAAATTTTCCGACGGGGCTGGCCGCGAAGGGCAAAAGGGAACGGCGGAGAAATCGCTCGGGCGCAATAAGTCAAATCTTGTTTGCGAGTCGGTGCCTAGTTAGGACGACTGGCCGGGTCTGCGCGAGGGATTGACGAGGAAAGCTCCAAGAGGCAGTGACGGCGCGGACGAAGCGGCGGAGAAAGGGGACGCGAGAGCAAGAGGAGGACGAGCACCTTCCTCATCGACCGTATAATTAAACCGGGCGCTGATTAAAAAAGTTACCACGGCCGTAAGATCATTACAGGGGCCTCCGACTCGCAGCGAGCAAACCACCCTTCGCTCCCTGGCTCCTCTTTAGTCCTCACTTTCTCTCGCTCGCTTTCCACCCTTGGGGCTGCGAATTCTTTCCACTTGCTACACCCACGACCGTGGCTGCGAATTCAGACGGCGAATTTCACCGTCTTCCCGTGATTTCTTCCAGGATAAACCTCCAAGGTCCAATGGCTGTGCTCTTTTAGCTCCTACAATCGAGTTTTAACAGAGTCGTGTATGGATAACGCCTGACGGATTATATTTCCTACGAATGGTATCTATGTTTCGTGAAACGTTTCGCGTAAGACTTATTTTTGTATAGAAAATTTTCCCGAGTTATTTCCAATTGGGTATTTGGCCTAGTACATTACATTGGAATTGGCTACGTGTAGTGTAACCGAAACGAAACTGAAAATGAATGAGTGTATAGATGAAATTAGATGCAATTAATTTCTATCTCGACAAGAGAGAAAATTAATTTTCCTAGAAATAGCAATTTCAAATAGCATTTTCAGCGACTGCGATATTCGAAAAACAATTGAGGAATAATTTTATACCACCTTGATCATTTGTCGAAGAAATTTTCTGACTACCTATATCTTCTTCAAATTTATCGTAGCACGCTGCACCTTTTAAGGTTTGAAGCGATTGCCATAGTTCACGATGAAATAAGGATCGAGTATCTTCGAGGTAAAAGTTTCGCGAAGAACGTTTTAATTTAGCAAAAGTAATTATATTCATCTCGATGGGAAACGTTTCCCTCCTCCCCTATTTTTAGTCAAAAATATAGTGGAAAACTGTACGCGGCTTTTGTTTGATTCCACACGGAAACGTTGGTGGAGCTAAGCGTACAAAGTTTACGAGAGCTCTCTCCTCCGGCAGATTGTTCCTTTTAAAGCAAAAGAAAGAACCGAAGAGAAATATGAAGAGTAGTGAAAATATAGAAGATTCGCAATCGTAAAAGTGATTTAATCACATCACCAGCCAGCCCTTTGATTACGGAAGAAGGAAGATGAGTTTCCTCAATTCTCGCGATCCTACATAACTGGCTGACTTATGACTTAAACATCTCAACAACTATGATAACAGTCTTTAATCTCCCTTTTATAATTTCATTACTATAATGAAATAACCTTTCCACTCTCCTAACCAATTTACAACCCTTCAATTTATTATATAATCATACACGAATATCCTTTCGTACCTACATCGATATTCGAAAGACGTAAGAAAAATCACCTGGATCGCTGTTTCCGCGAGAAACCACCCCCTCGGCTACACGTATCTTTTCCACCAATAGGAACTTCCTTAAAATCGAACATAAGGCACGTGATTATATAGCTGAACGGCGAGAAATAAAAATTCCGCGAATCGTCAAAAATCAATCGATTGCTGTTTCCGCGAGAAACCACCCCTTCGGCCGCATGTATCTTTTCCGCCGGCAGGAACTTCCTTAAAATTCAATATAAGCCCCGCGGGCACCCCTGCGAGACCGGGTCGCCACCCCCCCGTCGAACGAGTCCCTTCAGCCGATGGCGACGGGGCCTGGTTACCATGGCGATTCTTTTGCTTGACAGGTGGCTGCAGCCACCACCAACCACCCTCCCGCAGCACCCTCCATCTCCTCCAGACTCGTTTGTTCTGCCTGCCACCGGTACGACGAACCAATCGCGCACAGCGAAAAAATATTCAATCACGCGTCAAGAACTCGAGGGTGGTGGTGGTGGTGGTGGTGGCGATGGTGGTGGTAGTGATGGTGGTGGTGTTGGTTTTGCGAGTGTGGTGGTGGTAGTAGTAGTAGCGGCAGAGAATCGAATCACCCTCGAAACCCCCTCGTCTTCACCCCACCCTCCTCGCTGTTCGACTGTGACCAGGGACGAAGGTCGATGGCGGTGGAGGTCGAACCGCCCCTGCCTACAGAGGAACGCCACCACCTCCCCTAACTTCCAAGTACGATGGAATAATAAAATACCTCAGATTACATATTCAAAATCAATGGCTCCATACCTTCGATGTACAAAAGGGTGGGTGGGATCTGCCTCCCCATCCCCCCGCCCACTCCCGGAGTCGCGGGTAGAAAAGAAGGGATGATAACGGACGATTTCGCGGCCGACATTTTAAGCAACCACACCCTCATTTGCAATTGTTGTCCCTGTTTTCAGTTTGCCTTTAAGATTCGCTTCTTCCAGATTATTCCAACGGAATAATCGACTTCCTTCGACAGGCGCTTTGCGAGGATTTCTTTCTTATCGGGGATGTAGGCTAGTCGCGTCTTGGAGGAATTTTTCAACCCTCGCGTGGAATTTAATGATGCCCGATCAAGTATAATGCGGTCTAATTCGTGTGTTTAACAGATGAATTTTTGCGACACTTTCTTCGAAAAGATGGAAAGAAAATGGACAAAAATTGGATTGAAATCAAATTGTTTTTGAAAATGAGACGAAATAAAATCAATCGTTGAATAATCGGGTTGAATATTTTTCTTTTTATATATAAGGCGTAAATTTGATAGGAAAGATTAGTCAAAAATATGACGAAGTGGAATATGCGATAATGCTCAAAAAATTGTGGGCAAGAAAATTATTGGACACTGTGTTATAGAATTACGGAAATAATGTTTTTAAATTTCTGGTAGCAGAAATTTATTTTATCATTTTCCTACATACACATATACCTTTGAAAACCGTGCAAAAACTGCTTCAATCTTAATTAATATTATTACTTTTACTAATCTTTCCTTTAAATTTGAAAAATAATTTTCTACGTTTCCCAATATTACGCAAGAAAACATATTTTTTCATTAATTTTAAATACGTCTATCTCTCATATTCGATATTTTTATGCGTTTCGTTGCCACTTTTCAGCATAGAATTTTATTAAAAAGAAATATGTAACTTTAAACTGAGGGTCTCCCTTCGAATCTCGTCCTAATTAGCTGTAATTAGGCGCGAACGGGAATGGGCTGCAACTTTATAGAAGTCGAGGGGAAGAAAGTCGACCTGATCATTATGAGGTCTGAATTACGCGCGATAATTTCACAGACAATCGAAGAGGAAATGGCCGAGAGGATACTTCGCGAGAATTAATCAGCGACTAATTGATCCTGTAGAGATTAAGGTCATCGTCTTGAAATGGCGACCCGAAAAACTTTTAGCTAATTAAAATTAATTGGCGCCATGTTGCTGAACGAACCTTTCCAAGTTGAATTTTTCTTCCAGTGTTGGAAATAAATATTAATGGGTCTTAAATCGAAGAATTTCATTTATCGCATTAATTTCCCCTGAATAAATGTATACAAATTTATATAAATACACGAAACGCGAAAAAATTTGCCCACTGTAGAAAATGCGAAATGATTTTTTAAACGAAAGTTCATTTTTCTTTTTGCCTATTAAGCAGTCTTTTTTAATCGTCTAACCACGATAATCTTTCTCTACTGACCAGTTTCACGTTTACACGCTTTCGAATTTTTTTTACGATCTCGCCAAAATTATTTTTTTCCCTGTTCACGAGAATATCGATCGATGAATCTCATTACGTCTCTAATTAAATTAAAATCATATTTATATCTACGCCTAACGAGTTTTATTATAGGAGAAATTTTTACAGTGCTCGATTCCCCGATACCACATAAATAATATCGTAATAAACGGAAAAGATTGAATCTATTAAACATTTCAAAAGATTCTATTATCGCGTAAGAAGATTAAAATATTCTTTCGTAAAGCCAAAGACCAGAGAATGGAGCACAAATTTAATCGACAACTTAAAAACATTAATTCATAGGATATAAATTTTACAACCAATTTTCTTCCATCCACAAAAAGTAAAGGAAAAAATTCTATACCTACTCTTGATTTAATTTCCTGATCAAAAAACACTTTTTAATTCCTACTCTGGACAGAGAATTTTTATTTCAACTACTTTCACTCTATATAAAAGATTTAATACAATATCTATATTTGTAGATAGAAATACGTGTATCTGAATTGAAAAATTGAATTAATCACTTATTTTCTCCCATTAACGTCAAAGTAAAAATTTATTCACTATCTAATTTCTGAACCACTAAGCACTTGAATACCAACGCAAAATGAGCAATTACGAAAATCACCTCCGCCAAGGAAAATGAAACAAGGTGCAGCACAACACGGTACATGTTGCGGTAACGCAACTTTCTAAATGAAACGAACACTTTAAAGTCGTTAAGTGAAACATTGGAAATCAATTTCCCTTGATTGTTCCACGGACGTCTCTAGCAATTACTTTCCCCTGCCCCTTTCCCTCTCGTTTACCCTGATCGCGAAGACTTTGCGAAGAACGAGAAAGAACGCGTGACTGGTTTCACCGATTTTTACTATCTCGTGCAGATAATTCGCAGACGTAATAACGTGGAGATATGATGGTCGGCCGTTTTGAAACTGGCCTCTTGCATTTTGCATGAACGTAGAACTGGTTCCAATGGCAAAGACCACCCTTTCATCGACCACGTGGTGGGGTGAGCTCATGGACTCGGTCAGGTTTCACGTGACCCCTTCAAGATTCCATACGAATTCGCCCTTATAGCAATTCGTGGTACGGGAACTGGACCTTCGCGAGGTGTATAAGTTTACCTGCAGAAAAACATAATTACACAGATCATCCCGAATCCTTCAAGAATCATTTCTCGCGCACTGTCCGATACATTCGATCGACGCGAAAAATATTAAACGTGGGACCTCGAGAAATAATAAATTGTGGAATCCTTTGTTTTTAGTGCAAGTGGAAATATGCAGAGAAAGCATAGAAATAATTAGAAACAAAGCCGATTTGTTTAAGATAGAAGAAATGGTAGAGATGCAAGGAAGATAACCTGTGAGATTTATTCACAGAATTTTCTTCACGACCATTCATCACGAGCCAACTCAAAAGCCATAAGCTACGAGACTATACATAAGACACTTAACGCTGAAACTAGTGACCCTGTAATACGTATCTGGAGACAGTGCACACAGTTGATACCGATTAAAAGAATACGATAAAAATTGGTATCAGCACTAAACAGACTTGAACGATACCAACTACCGAAACGTAAGTAGTAATAAAAATGACCCTCATCTACATTTGTCGTACTCGTCCGTGAGAAGCTTTTACTTCGAAAACTTCGAGTACAGAGTAATGGAAGACCGAGACTCGCGCGAGTGAAGATCTTACGAGCAAATGTAACGATCTCTACGTTTCATCCTTACGGAACCGTCGCGGTGCAATGAGACTAAGCAATAGACAAAAGCAACAGTGGTTTTTTTGCCAGGGCAGCTGTCGAGCGCAAAACCAGAGGGGGACATTACTTAATAAACGTGCGCATCCGGGGTGCGGTCCGGTCGGTATTGTTTCAGGATCGGTAAATGGGTGCTTGCCAGCGGATGCGTGCGGCCAAAGGGTTAAGGATTAAGGGTCGAGAATCCAGGCTCGGACCCACAATGGACACCTGGACGGGTCCGCGGGAGCCCATGACGGAAGAAAAAAAATTCCTCTTTCCAGTCGTCTCTGGACATCTGCCATCGATCGCCATTGCGTTCGAGCGTATCTCGAGGGGGGTACCACCGTTCTATGGACCACTGTCCATCATTCTGTAAGAACTGTAACATGTGCCGTGCGTTCCATCGATTCCATAACCTCTCTGCCTGTCCTCTTCCACCGACGTATCTTTTTGTTGGATTTATTCCTCGTTTCTCACGAGAACCGTCTGCCGAGATTTTCGCAACAGCGGAGAGCCTAGAGAGGGTACTTCAAACAGACTACCGATACAGAGTTATGATAATTATTTCGCGCAACCCTTGAGAACGAGATGCACGAACGAGAGAAAATCACTCGAGGACTTGTTTTTCTTTTTCTCCTTCTCTCTCTTTTTTCCTTCACTTGAACCAGTACCCACTCCCGGGGCTCTCGTGTCTCAGCGAAAACAATAACTTGCATAATAAGCAGGACGAATAAAGAGGAACCTGTTTCTCGGGTGCCGCGAACGAGGAGGGAGCGAACCAGGACTGGGGGTAGCAGAGACGAAAGCCAGAGGGAGAAGAAGCTCTAACGCGCGACGAGGACCATCATCTTCTCCTTTCCTTTTCCTTCTTTTCGTCATCACCGATACAGGTATATCGAAATTTCCATGCGGAAGGACAAAACGACGCGCTAATAACGTATGCACCGTGCAGCTGGCACCGTCGTTTTGTTCTTCTTCGCGCTACAGGTTCTTGAATTTCACGCACACGGCCGTGGCTCGGATGGGGTTGCTCGAACGCGGTTCTACTCTTTCTCCTTCTATCCCTGTCTTGCTCCTCGACTGGACTGTTCCGCACAAAACGACAACTCTTTCACTCGCTCCTCTCGCGCTGCCTCGTCGCCACCCGTTCTTCACCCCGGCCGAGGAACCCCCTGCCTATTGTTTTACCTAGCGAGACCAGTTTTTGTTTCACTCTGTCTCTCTCGCCACGGCTTATTATATGCGCTTTCTGCCGTTCGTGGCACCGTGCCGATTGTGTTCGCACGGCCGAGCCTCGAACCTGATTCGCCCGGCACCGACGCCGGGCACCAGCGGGAGAAAGAGAAGCCGTGAGGGTCGCTGCGAATCCGGTCAAACGGAGAGGAGAGAACGATGGAAAAAAGAGCGATACAATAAAAGGGGTTAAAGTTGATACAATTGAGCGAGAAACGACGACGTTGCACGCGTGATTTATTTTTACAGTCAGCCATCGCCCCGCCGCCCCTCGCGCACGGGGGTATATCGGCCCCCATTGTCTTTCTCTCGTGCACCGTTCGCCTGCCAGGCGGAATAACTTCGCGATGACTTAAAAACTCGACACGCGAGCCTTTTTGTTCGGAAAGTTCGTTACGGCTAACGAACGTCGCGGAGAGAGAGAGGGAGAGGAATGGTTTGGTACGTATATCGAACTGTTGCGTTTTTGTTGCGTTTTTGTTGCTGCCGTTCAGAGAGAGAGGATATACGCGATCGGTAATGGGACATGCTGGTGTAACTTTTCGCTGTATTTGCCAGGCTTCTCGAATTTTTCCCCGGATACGTACGAATTTTTCGTTTATAATTGGGATAGACAGATTTTCCGTTTCTTTTTATTTATGAATTTCCTGTGGGGTTCTTAGAGGTGTGCGCGTGATGCCGCATAAAGAGATCATCGTGAATAAGTATTAAATTCCGTGTGTAATTAATAAAGACATAATCGGTAATTTCATCGAATCCATCCATAAGGAAGGGATGCATAATTTGTGTAAATTTGTAGAATTTAGGAAGAATGAGATAGGGAGAAATTAATCGTGAATGAAATAATTGTCACACTGACAACGAAATGATGCACACCTTGTGCTGAAAATGGAAAACAGCAATGTGTAGCAATTGGTCTTGGTCAACCATTGTCTAGAAATTGACTATTTTCCAGATATTTCTAAATCTTGGAAAAGTGAAGATTTGTTAAATAATTATGGGAAATAACTTGCTCGTAACTGAAGCTCCATTGAAAGATAACCCAATATGATACCAGATATTGTTATTTATCTGATAATTGCTATAAATCAAGTGAACCAATTGAGCGAGACTCGCGTGAAAAGGACCACGTACATTGCGAAAATTATAATAGAACGGCTTCGAAATAAATAGCTTCGAGAGGTGCTAATATTGGTGCTGAACAAAAAACTTCGCAAGTATATACTTTCCTGCGAAACAATGACAGCAATATGCACCTAGATTCGAATGAATAATTGTATGTACCATACACACGGTTGTCGTAACTCGAAATTTAGTGGCACCGTGCAGAACGCAACCATTAATCATCGGACCACGTACTGACACAACATCCCCTATATACCACTCCGACACGAGATGGCATGTGACGCCATAAATTGCTAAATTAAAAGGCCGAAAGGATATAGAAAATAGTATCGGTGCGTTGCTTTTTGCATTCCACTGTTTTTATATTTCCTCATCTGCATCAGAACGACGCTTGCGCAATTAGCATACAAAGAGCACAAGGTGTTATGGTGGAATTGCTCGAAACGAGCGATAACTTATACCTTTCGTTTATTACATCTTGCGAAGAAACACGTATGTACCTAAAAAAAACTGCAAATCGGTAACATGTCGAGTTAACTTATCGACACTGCGAGTATGTAAGCACGAGTGTGTGTGTGTATGAGAGGACAAGCATTGTACGTACATTAGCAGGATTAATTTGAAGAATGACGATTTGGTTTACACAAATTATAATTTTATTTTTGTAACAACGAACAACCGTGCTTATCACTCGAAGGGCAGAAGAAGAAGAAGAAGAAGAAGAAAGCAAATGATCCCGAGGATATATGCAAATATCAACAAGTCACGTGATAATAATAGACCATCATCAACGCTAAGAAATGTCGCGATAATTGCAATTTTCAACAATAAAAGTAAAACCACTGATTCTACATACCCTTACACCTAAAAGCAAAATTATATCACATCTCAATGATCATTTAACCCTTTGCACACGACGACTTTTTGGTTAAAGAAGAGTAGAGGTTCGAAGATTTTCTGCTATAAAGCTGATGATATTTTTTTAAGTAGTAAATAAGAAGTAGTATAATAACTGACACGTAGAATTATTTGATTTCGATACCTCGCACACCGTTACATAATTTTAAATTTCACATAATAATTAATATCGATCTTCGAAATTTTATTAAATGGCGACTGAAGGGCGCCTCTCGAGTGCAAAGGGTTTAGAACATCTTAATCTGGCATTTTCTCTATTTAAGGACAAGTTAAGCACACTTAATTTTGATGATCCTTCGATTTTGGTACAAAGGTGATCGCCATTTTAATTCCTCCTAGAGTCATACGATTCACCTACGGATTATTTACGACAGTTGGACGGGTAAGCAGCAAAAGATAAGTGTATATAATGCAACATAACTTTTCCACCCTGTTATAAATCTTCATCGGGAAGCTGAAAATTCCATATGATACATTAACCTTTATCGAACGCTATCGTTGTATATAATTTACCTCTGGCTCGCAGTTTTATTCGGCCTTGTCGCTTGAGTACGTGACACACGACAAAATTGCAGTGTCACGTCAAAGCTGACACTCGACCGATAAAGCTCCACCCGATAAGATACAATTTAAGATACCGAAATGAAAACGACGCGGCGACCGATCTTCACGCAAGAAAAATTCGATCCTTCACCCTACCGAGAATTCCAAAAAGTATCATACCGAAAAGAAGAAAAAAAGAAAGAGGAAGGGAAAAAAGGAAGGAAATTCGGAAAAGAAAGAAGATTCGTGCCAACGGGTGATATACTTGATCGATCGAAATTTCGTTACAGCGACAGCCCCAGTAATCCCGCGATCCGGCAGGGTTGGCACGTCTAACAAATCGGTTGGCGGGCAGAAATTGAAATGCTAAAAGCGAAATTGGGTAGGAATTAGGAAAAACGCGGCGAAATGGGACGATGATTACGGCGCGGTGGAAAGTCGCAGGCGGTGGCGAGCGTCGGTCGGAGGTTGAAAGGGTGGCGAAGGGTGGCGAAGGGTGGCAAAGGGTGGCGAAGGGCGGTCGGACGGAGGTTGGCCCAGCGGCGAAGTCGGAATTCTCTTAGCCAGCGTCGGGGAGGGTTCGCGCTGGCCATCGGGAGTCTATGGTGGAGCTGGCGACTAGAAACGAGGGTGAAGAAGAGGGTGAGCCAGGGGGTGGTTCGGTGGTGGGGGTAGCGTGGCTGCGTCTTACGGAACGAAAAGGGGAGGCTGGCGTAGAGACGCGCCGAGGAAAGGGAATGGTTACGGGGTTGCGATGGTGGAGGGTGCTCCGAGTGCCGCGTAAATAACTTCCATCTTCGAGGGTGCAACCACCCTCTCGCCTCCCCCTGCGGGGGATGGACCTTGGTGCAGAACGACGAAGAGAGAAAGAGAGAGAAGAGGAGAGAAAAAACGTAGAAAAAGGAAGTGGAACGAGGATGGAGGGGTAGGGGTGGGTGATCCACGGGAGGGTGGTGATTCCGTTGGAAGAGGGAGACGTAAAATATTCTTAATGAGCAAAGACTTTCAAGTATTGACTCAAAATGGCGGCCGTCCTTTCAAGTCGGCTTGTTAAGCATTATTCCGCACCCTGCCACCCCCTTCCTCTTCGCCCTTCGCTTTGTGCGAATTCTCGTCGTCCCTCTTCGTTCCTCGTGCTCGCCGCTTGCTTAGCGTACCGGTATCCTACGCGAGGACACTAATCCGTCCAACCCCTGGCTTCCACCCCTCAGCTGCTCCTCCCTGCGCTTTTGACCGATGTACAGTCGCAAACAAGGGAAAAAAGCGGAAGAAAGGAAACCGGGAAGAAAGGACGAGAAGCTGATGCCTACGACGGTAGTCTCGCCGATCTTTTTGAGGTTTTTATTAGGTCGAAGAAGACAAGAAACCCGTCCTTTCCCTCCTTTCCCTCCTTTTTCGCCAATGTCAAAGGAAACGGCTTACAATGGTCTTGTTCACCGCGAACGGACAGAGGTCCTTTTTGTCCTGCAATATTTACAAGGGCCAAAGTCATGGTGCCGGAAACGTTCAGCCGATTCCGCGGCTACCGATGCGTAAATACTAATTAAACTTTTAGAATTAATGCCACATTGATATTTCCAGCTCACGTTTAAACGGATTTTTCAGAATTTTTTTACGCCCCGAATAAATAAATGACGTAAACAGGAGTTTGTATATCGAACAATGAGGTATTCGTTCTTTGCATCACCGATGTATTTATTTTTATACTATACCTCCCGTTTATTATTCGCTTACTTTCAAGTACGAAACTTTTTCTGTCAATAAAAATTTTTATAAAACCGCATTAACTGTATTATACGAATAAAAGAAATTTTATTGACAAGTTAATATTCTTACTTTTCCTATTATTTCCTATGCACACTGTTTTAACAATTCATATCTTTCTTAAGCTTTGCACTACTCCTACACAAAGTAATCCACATTTAATTACCAACTATTCCTTCCATCTTTACCAAAAAATTCTCGAAAAAATTCCCCCAAAAATTGTTCCAAGAATTCTGCGAAGCATTCTAAACAGCGTGAATTCGGTTTGAAGAATTCGGTACTAAACCCGCTTGAAACGGGATCAAGCTACCAAAGAGTTACGAAAGAGGTATCAAAAGAACGACTTGAACCCTCGAAATACCCCATCAGATCCGATGTCGAAATACTTTCACGACGAATCTCAGCGATCCGCAGACACGTGACTCTTAATTCCGGCGAGCGAAGAGAAGAGGAGAGGAGAGGAGAGGAGAGGAGAGGAGAGGAGAGTCCGACGAAAGTCCGAAATTCTTTAAGACTCTCTTGCCGGTGGATGAAGGCTATCGAGGCTTTTACAAAAAGGCTTTCGTACGAATGGATCGAGGAGTGGATTATTTAAGGGAGAGGGCCAGGAGCGTTGGGCGCGCGGCTCGGGGCTTGTTAGAACTTGGCTTTCGCTTTGAGCCTTCGTGCACCGTTTCGTCCTCCTCTCGTTGCGAGGGGGTGGCGACCGGGATAAGGGTTAAAAATGTATAAGATAAGATAGAGAGCGGCAGTGGTGGAAGAAGTGGAAGAAAGAGAAAAAGAGGGCCAATAGCTCGGGGCCAAAGAAGACAGTGAAATGGAGAAGAACGTGAAACCGAGACAGAGAGAACTTTCATTATTGATCAAAGAAACTGAGTGTCGCTTCCCTACCCAAAAGCTTGTTCTATTCAACTTGCCTTCGGCTTTCCATTAAAAATACCAGCGTCATCCGCTTTCCACGACGACGTCGGCACGATCTCACCTTCCGATACCATCCGTGTGTCCTATCGCTTTCTCCTTCTTCGCCATTTATTTATTCACCCTTATGGCTCGAACAGATATTACGATTCTGACATCCACCTAAACCGGAAAATGCTTCATTGCCTCGGGAAAGTTAATTAGATTATTCCCTAATTAACTAATTCCCTTGTGCTGGTGTCTCATGGATGGTAATGGGAAACTTGCAACGAATATTCCCAAATGATGTTACTATTTTGACAATTCTAATTGACTATTGTGTAAATGGGAACTAGGGAATTCAATAACAAAGAAAGGAACCACAGGGATTTCGTCTTTTTATGAAATACGTGTTCGAAGAACATTTCATACGAGATTGGAGTTTTGTGACATTGGCATGAAAATAATAAAAACTGTTCTGATAAAAGTAATAATATATTTTCACACATACAACGAATATTAAAATTTAATACAGACGATGTAAATACGATACTCGCAGATTTACTCTATTGCCATTTAATACCGATGTAGGATTATTTTTTAGTGGTACATCAAGCAAAAATTATTTCATTTCCGTTACGAAATTATTTTTACACTACGCTCGTTTACATGCACGCAACTTTTGCTTCTTTACTCGAAGTATCACGCAGTGGTGTTATGCTATACTGGCGGTACAGTATCACACGGTAAATATTCTAATGAAACAGCGAACTCTATTATATAAGAGCGTAAGTTTTGTGACCCACTATTACCTAAGTGGTAACACGGGATCCATTTTACCATGATCAGAAAAGTTAAATGTAAAACAGTATTACCGACTATGAATTTACCACGTGAATAGTATCTGAAGATATAGTCGGACACTTCCTTACCGATTTAATGTAGCTCTCAACATTACCCACACCTGATAGTAGTTTCAGAGACATCTTTACCATATGCATAACCTCGCACAGTTACCAACAGACAACCAGTGTACGAACAGCTTTACCACCGTCGATCGAAAGTATCGCTTTCTACATCACCGACTTAAAATACAAGACACCATATACATCAAGTGCACAAAGAACGTGAAATCAAAAATAAAAAAGAAAAGGCAAATTAGGCTTATCCATTAAGTTTCTTCAATCCACTTAAATAGAGTGAAGGTTCCTGTGTCGGGATATGCATCTTTTTTTGGATTTTCATAATCCGTTTCG
>NW_016909081.1:0-470 GCF_001483705.2 Eufriesea mexicana
CTTTGGCTTTTGCGCTACAGACAGCTTTTCGACGGATTTCTATTATCTACTGCGCTCTAATTTGTTCTGCTTGGCACTGGGGAGACCTGCAATATGTGTCTCGGCACGTTAGGTTGAGGTAGGCTACGCTTGGTCATGTTACGGTAGCTATGGCAAGGTTTGGATGGCTTCGACTCTCCATTATACACTGTGATTCTATGGCTATCAGCGCTCTACTCGCCTCTACTATGATCTGCTTGTCTCTGCTGCTGCAAACAATACGGGTCGCGGTACGTTAGGTCTGGGCAGATTGAATTTGACTATGTTAGGTTAGAATGGGTTGGGTTAGGATAGCACTGACTACTGTGCTCGACACTGGTATACTATGGACTGCTGCACTCTACTGTGCTCTGTCATATTCTGCATGCCTGTGCGTGCGGCAGCATCAGTGGCGCGGCACGTTAGTCTGTCTTGTGTTACGTTTGCTTAGG
>NW_016909082.1:0-909 GCF_001483705.2 Eufriesea mexicana
ACAGCGGTCTGGACATGTAAGGTGGAGTCAGGCTATGTTTGGCTATGTTCCGTTGGTTTGGGTAAGGCACGGCTAGCTTTGACTTTTCTGATATACATTGCGATTCTATGGATTTCTGCGTTCTACTCCCCACTAATATGTTCTGCGTGACTCTGGGGAAGCCAGCAATAGTGGTTGCGAACGTTAGGTCGTGTCAGGTTTTGTTCGGCTATGCTACGACTGGTCATGTTAGGAGGGGATTGCTGTGTCTATAGCCCTGTAGTCTGCTATTACGTGGATTCTTGCGCTCTACAGAGCTCTAGTGCGCAAAGCTTGCCTGTGCGAAGGCCATCAATAGTGGTCTCGTCGCGTTATGCTGAGTAACGTACGGCTATGTCGTTTTGTGATAAGTTAGGATATGATAGCTTCAACTTTTGTGTTGCACAACGATGTTCGGCGGATGGCTGCGTTCTATTTCCCACCAGTGTGTTCTGCTTGGGTTTTATGTGGACAGCAATATTGGTCGCGGCATGTTAGGTTACGTATGGTTACGTTAAGTTTGGTTAGGTTAGGAGAGGATGGCTTTGGCTTTAGTGCTATTGCCCGATATTAGGTTGATTCCTACGCCATACAGTGCTCTAATATTTTCAGCTTTGCCCCGGGCAGGCAAGCAATAGTAGTGTCGAAAAGTTGTGTTGTGTCATGTGGCGTTCGGTAAGGTTGGGTGAGGCTAAGTGTGGTTAGGATATCTCCAACTTCTTTGGTGTACAACGTACACTGCTCTTCGGTAGATTTCTGCGCTCCTCAGCGTTCCAGTACTCCCTGCGTGGATCTGGGGAGGGCAGCAATAGTGGTCTCGGCCCAGACAGGTTATGTTTTGCTATGTTCTGTAGATTTGGGTTAGGCTTGGGTAGCTTTGACTTTTCTGAT